>NC_057343.1:154952500-155252500 GCF_016509475.1 Prionailurus bengalensis | reverse complement strand
TTCCCTTGGAATCTCAAGATCGTTACTTGGTCTGCCTTCTTCTTTCCATCTTTCAGTCTTCTTGTGTTCATTTTATATAGTATATCCAAGGTTTTTAGTTGTACTTTGCATGAGGAATAAGGAAAATATATTTACTCCAACTTCCCAGAAGCAGAAATCTCAGTTTTCTCTGAAAAATTCAGATTTTTCCTCTACCTCATTTTATGTCTGAATTTGTTATATGTAGGCACTGCATCCTCTGGGACATGGTGATTTGTTTGGGTTTCTAAATATAATCCAAATATGGCCAGTTAGAGCTAGTCTAGTATGTTGGATTTTGCTAAAACTATTAGGAAAGAATACTCTTTTTTCAGAGGTTGTTAAACTGAAAATATATCAGGCTGCAACTGTGGATACTAATTTTCTCAGAGGCCACACCTAAGACTAAAATCACAATAAGTCACTATGCAGTGATGAGACAGTTGGAGCTAATGGACAAGGCAGGGTCCTGAATTTAGCTTTACTTTCTGCTATTTAGTTTGGTAAACTAAGATGTCCCATCTTTACTTTCAGCTGAAAAAGTAAAAACTTGTCCAGTTTTTGTAATCAAAATATCACTGAAATTTGTTAATTTCACTCATATTTCTACAGAAATCAAACATCCTACTCTCCTCCAAAATAAATATATCCCATGGTCCTTTATCGGTGTTTGAGAGGTCTTGACTTAATCGAAGCTACAAAAACCCTAGGAAGATAAAAGAACCAGGCAATCTTATTATACATTTTAATGGTTCTTCCCCACTAAAAATATTCAGAAAATATTCCTACTTTTATCTACCTGAGATAAACAAAGTCTCACAGAAATTACTGGGCTATTCCTAATAAAAGCGATGAGATCAGGACCTTATGCATGGGCAAAAATGGGCAGTACCTTCTCGGTATTTGTTAAAAATGAAAATAACCATCATGTCTTCCTATGATCTACTGCTGATGTAAATAACATTCTACAAACAAATAGAAATGAAATAAAATATAAATAACCATAAGGAACAAAGTGTCTTTTCGCATAAATGAATTTATATAAAAACTGAATATATATATATTATATATAAAATATACACTAATGCAATATATGCTAATCTATACTGTTAGAAACGCATTCCATTTTATTTTCTAACTTACTCAATTCCATTTTAAGTTATTCCTTTTTTGTCGTTTGTCTTTAATATTGATTCCTTCCATATAAACTGCTTTGTTTACCCTTTAATATGTTGAGTCTATCTTAGGAGAACATCTTTTTCTGTACATATTGGCATAAAACATTTATGGAATTAAAAAACTGAGTATCTGAAGAAGGAAAAAAAATATTCAAAGTAAGAGTAAAGCACTAAAAGGAGAAGATAATCCTAAAACAACTTTCAACTTTGACCAGCCCTGTATCGAACTAGCTTTCAGCAGGAAGTTGTGATCTAAAGTAAGAAAATGGGTTTCAAACGATCATAAATAGGAAAATCACATCATGGCTCACTTATTTTCATATCCTTAGGCCAGTAACAAAAAGGATATGGATTAGGTGCTCAATACACCCATCAACTGGATAAAGGACTCAGTGAATGAGAAGTCAGGAGCTTCAAGAAGTCTGACTTGATTATGTTTTACTTGGAGCTTTTCATATACATTTCTCCCCTCTTTCCACCATGGTTTCTTTCAGGTTTTCAAATTCTTGTTCTTGATTTTCTGCATTTTGTTTTGCTAAATTCTTGACTTCTCTGTCTAAACTAGAATATGAATGTCAACTTTCCTCTCTCAGAAAGCTTTTGTAGAGTAATAGCCGCTCGATTCAGGCCAAGTGGGCTTGGACCTACTTCAAAGACCCCCTGCCTATGTCCACAGCCTCTGAAATCTACTTTTTACTTTTTCTTATCTGACTTTTAATAACTGCCACTTTCTTCCTGCTGGTAGCTTACAGGCAGTGAGAGTAGCTACTTAGGTCAGCATCTCAAAGAGTTTGTTAATGGAATAACTGCCTGAGAAATGGAGCTGACTCAAACACAGTTTGCAACACATATGAGGGGCTTGGTGCATTAGAAAAGAACCACAAGATGTGTCAATCCATTATCTACTACAACCTTTTCTCTCTTAATTGCAATAAACCACCCACCTATCAAGGAAGTTTATTGGCAGGGTCCAAGCAAAATATAAAATATTTTTGGTTTAGTACGTGGAACACTTTCACTTTATTATTAGACTGTTTTTAGTCTGTAATAGGTTTTCATATTCATCCTGAGTTAACATATATTTAACAGTCATTTGAACCATAAATGCAGGTTCAGATGAAAGGAGATATTATTCTCATGTGTACAACTGAACTTAATACCTTCCATTCATTTATTTAATTGCCAGATTTGCTAGAATATGTTTTTCTTTCCATTTTTATCGTTTAAATTTATTGAAAAACACGAGTACAAAAATGTGTTTCTCCATAAAAATTCAAAATGTAACAGTTAAGTTTAAAGTCACCTTACTATCATCCTTAATCTGGGCTCTCATATACTTGTCTCCTGTTGCTAATCACATTTATCAGTTTGGTAATTATCCTTCTAGATATTTTTCCATATATATTGAATGTTCAGTTTATTTTTCATGATATAAAATTTATCCAAAACAGCTTTTCAATTGAGATTTTCTTACTAGGCTTTATAATCTTGACTATAATAAAGTGATAGATTAGAAAAGAATTGGGGCGCCTGGGTGGCTTGGTCGGTTAAGCGTCCAACTTCGGCTCAGGTCATGATCTCAGGGTCCGTGAGGTGGAGCCCCGCATCGGGCTCTGTGCTGACAGCTCAGAGCCTGGAGCCTGTTTCAGATTCTGTGTCTCCCTCTCTCTCTGCCGCTCCCCTGTTCATGCTCTGTCTCTCTCTGTCTCAAAAAATAAATAAACGTTAAAAAAAATTTTAAAGATTAGACAAGAATAAGAAAACTGGACCTTACCTAAGTAGTGTTACCATAAAAACAAAGCATTCAGCTTCTACTGTGCAAAATAAAAATAAAAGTAATAATACAAAGTAATATAAATTAAAACAATAAAAATATAAATGTTTTAATGTAAATATAGTATTCAAAAATAAAAATAGTTCAGGGATATGTAGGTGGCTCAGTCAGTTAAGCGTCTGACTCTTGATTTTGGCTTAGGTCATGATCTCATGGTTCATGAGTTCAAGCCCCACATCGGGCTCTGCACTGACAGTGTGGAACCTGCTTGGGTTTCTCTCTCTCCCTCTCCCTCTCTGTCCCTCCCCTGTTCACTCTCTTTCTTTCTCTCTCAAAAGTAAATAAATAAACTTTTTAAAAAAATTTTAAAAAATAATTATTATTCAAAGTTTGGGCACCTTGGTGGCTCAGTCAGTTGAGCATCTGACTTAGGCTCAGGTCATGATCTTGCAGTTCATGAGTTTGAGCCCTGCATTGGGTTCTGTGCTGACTATTCAGAGCCTGGATCCTGTTTCAGATTCTATGTCTCTTTCTCGCTCTCTGCCTCTCCCCCACTCACGTTCTGTCTAACTCTCAAAAACAAACAAACATTAAAAACAATTAAAAAAAATAATTCAAAGTAGAATCATTATAAAGTTGAAAGTAAGCCCCTAGACATATGTCTGGTGCATAGTAGGTCCTTAATGTCTTATGATTTTCTTTAATAAAGTGTTAACTGCACCTTTAAGTTCAAAAATGGAGTATATAAAAAATAAAGATTGCATATCACAGTAAATCAGTGTACAATTATTAAGAAACATACAGAAAGTCATGGGTGAAAAAAAGTGCTAACATTCATAGAAATGAGGAAATTTAGATTAAAGTTATCTATCAAAGGAATCGGAGGAAAAAAGTGATATAACATCCTTTGTAACTAACCCACTGTGCTGGTGTACATTTTGCAGCTTCACTGGAGTCATCTAAATTTCTTGGGCAAATAAATATTTAAGAACACTAAATATGTTTATAGCAACTTCTAAATATTCTCTGTAAAATAGACACGACTCACAGGATTTAAAACTCATCCTTCAGTTCAAGTTGTATTTTGTTTGTTTGTTTTCAGATCTGTATAACTTAAACGCTTTTTTTTTCCCACCATGGCTATGGCACCCAGGGTTTGCTATGCATACTAATTTTGAGGGAATGTATTATTTATTATTTCCTCAACAGATCTTAATGGCTATATTTTGTGTTTGACAGTTCAGTAAATAAATTTTTTAAAACTCTCCCTTCTTTGTCCCCTTCCCTGCTGAGTTCCTGAGCCCTATTTGCCAACTTTCAGCCAAGATTGAATCTTTACAGCTGAGTTTCAACCCATGATAAACATTAGTTTGCAATGGAAATGCTGATGCAGCTTTAATTATAGTGGTGTTAACGGCTCCATTATAATTAGAGATCTGCTGACCCTCTTAACTGGTTTTGCTTTCAGAACATCATGAGACAGCCTCCTTTTGCCAGTCATTCATCAGCTTCCTTTAAATTCAGTAACAATTTAGGAGTAAATGCACTCCTTAATATAGTTTCTTTGGCTGCTAAGAAGTTGGATGTTCCTCTTAGATCCTCAATTCTGTGCTCCAAGGGCTTAAAGGAAACCAAGGAGAAAATTTAAGCCATCTCAATTGTTCTTTAGTCAGAAATGTACTTCAGAATTCATCTTAGTGTTCTTTCCCACATTTAAAGCTATTTGGGTAAGGCATTTCCTCTTTCCTCTACCCACCTTCCCCTAGCTTCTAACATCTAGTCCAAGAACAGTCTACTTGTATTTATTTTCACTAACGTCAGTGGAGATGGAAAACAGCTGGTCAGCCTTCCTCTGCAGAAACCCACTCATTAAGACAGTGATTCAGGAACCCTTAGTCCACTCTTGCTATCTCCTAATCCTTAACTAGTTCACACTGCCTGGTTGTAAAGACCTTAAATTGTATTATTTTTTTTTCACAAATATGAGTATAAAGCAATTGAGATATAGTAGCTCACTCAAACAGCACATTTTCTGGGCAGATTAAAAAAAAAGTTTCCAAAAATTAAAGAGGCTTCTATTCACATCTGTACTAAGAATCTAATAAAGTTATCAGAATTCACTTTGAAATCAAAGTTAATAAATTCATATATGGTAAAACCTTGGATTGGGAGTAACTTGTTCTGCAAGTGTTCCACAAGATGAGCAAACACTTCTAATAAATTTTAACTTGACAAATGAGTGAAACCTTGCAATATGAGTAGTACGGGATGTTGAATGTCACATGATCACAAATGAGCCAATGATTCTTTTCTCTCTCTCTCTCTCTCTCTCTCTCTCTCTCTCTCAGAAATTGTGGGTGATTGTCTCTTATGCTTGGATATTCGGTCTCAGGCCACGGTGTTTGGTAGGAATCAGTGATTTTTCAGAACGTTGGAAGGTTCTCACAATTGGCATTAGTGTATTTTTTGTAACTTTAAAGCACCTATGGGTAGTCCTTTGCTTTTCCATACAAGAGTAAGCTTAGGAATGCTTTGCTTCATTCTAGGTCAGGCTGCCTACAGATAAAGACCCCTTCCCCTGATGCCTTATTGCCAGTTACATTAAATACAGTATATGACAAGAGTTTATTAATATTGTACTGTAGTCAACATTCATGCAAGTGTATACAATGGCCCCCATGCAGAAAAAGATTCCATTGAGCCAAGAGATAGCAGTGCTCCCATTAGTGGTAGTGAAAGTTGTCCTATACAATAACCCTCCTCTCTCTTGTCTCCCTCACACCAGCCACGAAGGTTTTCAAAGGTAACTGCAGGTTAATTTGTATATTTTTCTTTATATTTTGTATTTTATTATTTTGTATTATATTACAGGATTGTAATCATTTTTATATGACTATTTTTGGGTTGTGGAACAGATCATCCAAGTTTCATTATTTCTTATGGGGAAATTTGCTTTAATATACAAGTGCTTTGGATCATAAGCATGTTTCCAGAATGAATTATGCTCACAAACCAAGGTTTTACTGTGTATTGCAGAATTCAACTTTTGACATGCACCTGGGTAGTTGTTAAAAATTCTGATTCAGTAAACCTGTTGAGGGACCCAGGAGAAGGCATGCACAACAAGTACCAAGCTTTTCCCCTGCACCCGGAACCCCTTGATTCCCATGCAGAGGGCACCCAGCAAACACGGGGAGGAGCACCCTCATAACAGTTAGATTATCCAACTGCAGTTATGGGCAAACAACCACTTAAAAATTTCTATGAATAGAGATTTCAGAACTAACCATGTCCATTCAGTTAGTGTATTTCTTAAAATTTATATGCTCAACTGTATTGAGATTTGTCTAAGCGTGCCATCAGGAGGTAATAGCAACCTTGAAAACTTGATTGTAAAAAGCAGAAACTCAAAGCAATTACTATGGGTAACTCAAGGAGAAAAAAACGTTTGTTAAAATGCTAAGGCATAGCAGGCTGGATTATACAAACACTGGAGAACCAGCTTTGAGAAATAGGGGAAATAAGGTACGAAACAGAAAGCCAAGAATCAACATAGGAAGTGCGTTAAGAATGATGTTGGTAAAGTTACTGCCTTTAACACACTGTCGACAAGCTGCATTCTTCTCTATGCCACCACCACCTAGAAGAGCTTCTGTTCTTGTATCTTTTATTCCCTCCTTGGAGTTTCAAAACTCAGGGGAAACAAGCCAGTTAACTGAACTTAGGCCACATGATCGAGGGTGGGCTTCAGCCAGAAAATGCCATCTTTCTAATATACAGTCATGTATAATTAAATGTTTTGAAAAGACCACATGGCCCAATAAAGCTACAAACTCTGAATACAAAGCATGTACAAAATAGTTGCTATATATAGACTCACAACAGATTTTTGCTGGAGTCTTGTCCTTCAGAATAATAAGGTCTTGGAATTCTCTCTCAAAGCATTATGGCAGGGATACCGTCTTACATTCAAACTGTTAGCTCTCATTCTCACCAGCTATACAGGCTTTATTTACATCAATGAGATTGCTCTTCGTATCGACTTACTTTCACCTATGTGATGTATCCACAGTGTTATAACAGATGTTTTAACATGTACCATACATTATATACATGTATTTTCTTTGCAAAGTTTGTTTTCAAATAATCTGTATAGTTTTATTGTGTTCTTTGTCTTTTTTGGGAGAAGCTTAGCGGGTCTTTATGTATTCTAGATATTAGTCTTTTGTTAAATATGTATTTTGACAATATTTTATCCCTGTTTGTGTTTATATCAGCTTATTTCATTAATATTGCTTTTAGAGCATCAGATTTTGATTTTAATAAAGTTGAACTTAACCATTCGTCTTTTATAGTTGCTTTCTGTGACCAGTTTAATACATCTTTTTACTTATATTTTTTTCTGGAATCTTTACAGTGTAGTACTTATATTTAAGTCTGTGATACACTTCAAGTTTAATTTTGCATACACGTAAAATGAATATCCAGGTTTATTTCCCCACCCAAATGGATATCCAGTTGTTCCAGCACTATTTTTTGAAAATATTTGTTCCATAGAATTATTTTGACATCGTATTTGAAATGAATTAGCCATATATGTGTTTGTTTCTTGAATTTTATTGTGTTCTAGTGATCCATTTTATTTTCTTAAAATAGTGCCTATTTTCTTAAATACAACTTTTCAGTAATCTTAGTCTTATGTAAGTCCTCCTACATTCTTCTTTTTTTTCTTTAGTTATATTTTGCTACATAATGTCCTTATAAAGGTAAATTTTAAGAAAGTAATATAAATATAGATTTTAGAACTATGTATCAATTTTCACTTTTAAAAGTTAGATGAGTTTATAACTGGGAATGTGTCAAATTTATAGATCAATGTGGGAAGAAACTGACCTATTAAGATCTTAACAGCATTTTGTCTTTGATTCCAAGAGCATGGTATATCTTTCCATCCATCCATCCACCCACCCATCCAATTTTTTAAGTAAGTTCTGTGCTCAACATGGGACTTGAACTCAGGACCCCAAGATCAGTAACCGCATGCTTTAGTGACTGAGCCAGTCAGGCTCCCCTCTCTATGTATTTGAATCTTCTTTATTTTCTTATAATTATTCCCCCCTCAAAAATTCTATTTTATTTTCTATTTGTTTTATTTATAATATGTATTTGATGTATGTATATTGATTCTTAAATCTAGCTTAATTTACTTATTAATCTAGTAATAGCTTCATACAGTCTTCATAAATTCCTATGTAGACAATGACATAAAGAGAGACAGCAGATAGCAAGAGAAGAAAGGAACAGAGAAAAACAACCATAAAACAAGTAACAAAATGGCAGTAAATGCATACGTATCAATAATTACTTTGAAGGTAAATGGACTAAATGCTCCAGTCGAAAGACAGCGGGTAAAGAAATGGATAAAAGATCCATCTTATGCCGCCAACAAGAGACCCATTTCAGACATAAAGACACAAGCAGATTGGAAGTGAAGGTATGGAGATGCATTTATTATGCTATATCATACAGAATAGATTTTAAAACAAAGACTGTAACAAGAGACAAAGGAGAACACCATATAATCATTCAGGAGATAATCTAACAAGAAAATATAACAACTATAAGTATTTCTGCACACAACATGGGAACACCCAAATACTTGAAGCAGTTAGTAACAAATACAAAGGAACCAATCAATAGTAATACATTAACAGTATGGGACTTTAACATTCCACTACTTCAGTAGGTAGATCATCCAAACATAAAATCAATAAGGAAACAGACACTTTGAGTGACACATAGGACCAGATTTATTAAAACATATATTCAGAACATTCATTCCATCCTAAAAGAGAATATACACTTTTTTCAAGATCACATGAAACATTCTCCAAAAGAGATCACATATTAGGCTAGAAAACAAGTCTCAACAAATTCAAAAAAGATCAAAGTCATTCCATGTATCTTTTCTGATCACAAGGCTATGAAACTAGAAATCAATCACAAGAAAAAAATCAAGAAAGCCTACAAATACATGGAGGTTAAACATGCTATTTAACAATGACTGGGTCAACCAAAACGCCAAAGAGGAAATCAAAAGCTATATGGAGACAAATGAAAATGAAAATACAATGGTCCAAAACCTTTGGATACGACAAAAGTTGTTCTAGAGGGAGGTCTATAGCAATACAGGCTATCTCAAGTACAAGAAAATTTTCAGATAAATAACCTAAACCTTACACTTAAAGAAGCTAGAAAAAGCACAAATGAAACACCAAACAAGCATAACAAAGGAAATAATAAAGATTAGAGCATAAATAAACAAAATAGAGACTAACAAAAGAATGGAACAGATCAAAAAAACCTGGAGCTGTTTCTCTGAAAAGATCAACAAAATTGATAAACCTTCAACCAAACTCATCAAAAAAAGGAGAGAGAGGACTCAAATAAAGTCAGAAATGAAAGAGTAGAAATAACAACCAACATCACAGAAATGCAAACACTTTTAAGAGAGTATTATGAAAAATTATATGCCAAGAAACTGGACCACCTATAAGAAATGGATAAATTCCCTGGAAACAGAAAACCTCAAAATTCAATCAGAAAGAAATAGAAAATGTGAACAGACTGATTACAGCAATGAAATTGAGCTAATCAAAAAACACCCAACAAACAAAAGTCTAGGACCAGACAGCTTTACAGGCAAACTGTATCAAACATTTAAAGAAGAGTTAAGACCTATTCTTCTCAAACTATTCCGAAAACAGAAAAGGAAGGAAATCTTCCAAATTCCTTCTATAAGGCCTGCATTACCCTGATAACAAAGCCAGATTAAAAAACTATAAAAAAAAGAGACCTGCAGGCTATGACCTCTGATGAACATAGATACTTCAACAAATATTAGCAAACTGAATCCAACAATAGATTTAAAAAAAAATCATTCACCACTATCAAGTACGATTTAGTGTCAGGATGAATAGTGGTTCAGTATTTGCCAAATCAATAAATGTAATACACATCCAGAAGAGAAGCCTAAGAACCACACGATTATTTCAATAGATGCAGAAAAAGCATTTGACACAGTACAATAACTGTTGATGATAAAAACACTCCTCAACGCAGGTTTAGAGAGAACATACCACAACATAATAAAGGACATATATGAAAAATCCACTGTGACCATCATACTCAAAGGTGAAAAGCTGAGAGCTTTTCCCCGAAGATCAGGAAAAGACCAGGAGATCCATTCTCACCACTTTTATTCAATCTAGTACTGGAAGTCCTAACTACAGCAGGCAAACAACAAACAGGAATAAAAGAATTCCAAATTGGTAAGGAAGAAGTAAAACTTTCATTATTTGTAGATAACATAATGCTATGTATGGAAAACCCTGAAGATCCACCAAAAAACCACAAGAAGAGATAAATGAAGTCAGTAAGATCATAGGATACAAAATCGATATACAAAACTCTATTGCATTTCTATACGCTAAAAGCCAAACAACAGAAGGAGATACTAAGAAAGCAATCCCATTTACAATTGCACCAAAAAGAAAAAACACCTAGGAATAAAGTTAACCAAAGAGGCAAAAGATCTGTACTCACAAAACTATAAAATATTGACAAAAGAAATTGAAGATGACACAGATAAAGGGGAAGAATTTCCATGGCCACGGATTTGAAGAACAAATATTGTTAAAATGTTCATACTACTCAACGCAATCTACACATTTGATGCAATTCCTATCAAAATACAAAAAGCATTTTTCACAAAACTAGAACCAATAATCCTAAAAGTAAATCCATGAATAGCCAAAAACAATCTTGAAAAGGAAAAACAAAACTGGAGATACCACAATTCCAGATTCCAAGTTATAGTACAAAGCTATACTAATGAAAACAGTATGGTTGTAGACATACATATCAATAGAACAAGATAGAAATCCCAGAAACAAATCCACAATTATATGGTCAGTTAATCCTTGACAAGAGAAGCAAAAATATGAAATAGGGAAAAAAATCAAATGGTGTCAGAAAAACTGGACAGGTACATAGAAAAGAATAAAACTGTACCACTTTATTATACCATATACCAAATAAATTCAAAATGGATTAAAGGCCTAACTGTGATATATGAAACCATAAAAATCCTAGGAGAGAGCACAGGCAGTAATTTCTCTGACATTGTCCATAGCAACAGTTTTCTAGATATGTCTCCTGAGGCAAGGGAAATGAAAGCAAAAATGAACTGGGATTTGATGTATTGGGATTACATCAAAATAAAAAGTTGGGGCACCTGGGTGGCTCAGTCAGTTGGGTGTCTGACTTCAGCTCAGATCATGATCTCACCGCTCTTGAGTTCGAGCCCCACATCAGGATCTGTGCTGACAGCTAGGAGCCTGGAGCCTGCTTCGGATTCTGTGTCTCCCTCTCTCTCTGCCCCTAACCCACTCGCATTCTGTCTCCATCTCTCTCTCTCAAAAAAAAATAATAATAAACATTAAAAAATAATAATAGGGGGGCCTGGGTGGCGCAGTCGGTTAAGCGTCTGACTTCAGCCAGGTCACGATCTCGCGGTCGGTGAGTTCGAGCCCCGCGTCAGGCTCTGGGCTGATGGCTCGGAGCCTGGAGCCTGTTTCTGATTCTGTGTCTCCCTCTCTCTCTGCCCCTCCCCCGTTCATGCTCTGTCTCTCTCTGTCCCAAAAATAAATAAAAACGCTGAAAAAAATAATAATAAAATAATAAAAAATAAAAAGCTTCTGTTCAGTGAAAGAATCAACAAAACTAAAAGACAACCTACAGAATGGAAAAAAATATTTACAAATGACATAGCTAAGAAAGGGTTAGTATCCAAAATATACAAAGAACTGATACAACTCAACACCCAAAAACCAAATAATCCAATAAAAGAAATAGGCAAAAGACATGAACAGACATTTCTCCACAGAAGACATCTACCTGGCTAACAGATATAGGATACAGCATTCCTTATCTGGGAAATGTAAATCTAAACTACAATGACCCACCCATCACCTCACACCTGTCAGAATGGCTAAAATCAAAAATACAAATAACAGCTAGTGTTGGTGATGAAGTGGAGAAAACGGAACCCTCTTCTACTCTTGGTGGGATTGTAAGCTGGTGCAGCCACTGTGGAAAACAGAACGTAGACTCCTCAAAAATTTAAACATACAACTACTCTATGATACAGTAATCATACTACTAAGTACTGTTCAAAGAATATAAGAACACTAATTTGAAAGGATATATGCATCCCTATGTTACTGCAACACTATTTACAATAGCTAAATTATGGAGGCAGCCCAAGTATCCATCCAAAGATGAATTCATGGACACATGCTCACATGTGTACACACGCAAGAATATTATTCAGCCTTTAAAAATAATGGAATCTTTCCATTTGCAACAACAGGGATGGAGTTAAAGAGTATTATGCTAAGTTGAATCTGTCAGAGACAAATACTGTATGATTTTACTCATATGTAGAGTTTAAGAAACAAAACAACTGAACAAAAGAAAAAGAGAGAGAGAAACAAACCAAGAAAACACACTCTTAAGTATAGAGAATAAAATGATGGCTACCAGGGGTAGGTAGGTTGGGGGATGGGTAAAATAGGTGATGGGGATTAAGAATACACTTATCGTGATGAGCACTCAGTAATATTTAGAATTGTTGAATCACTACATTGTACACTTGAAACTTATATAACACTGTATGTTAACTATACTGGAATTTAAACTTAAAAACTTAAGAAAAGCATATTATGTCATCCTATTTCTATTTTCATTCATCTTTCACTACAGATGTAATTAAGGATTTTGAGATAATCATTCCGCATTATCCAGGTGGGCCCTAAGTAGTGTGAATCGTGTTCTTATAAGAAAAAGGAAAGGGAAACTTGAGACATACAGAGGAGGAAAAACTCATGCAAATAGAGGCAGGCATGTGAGTTAAGCAGCCACAAGTCCATGAACACCTGAAGCCACCACAAGCTGCAAGAATCAAGCAAAGATTCTCCTCTAGAGTCTTTGAAGAAAGCATAGAACTGCTGGTATTTTGATTTCAGACTTTTGGACCCCAGAAGTGGAAGAAAATTAATTTCTACTGTTTTAACCAACTCAGTTTATGGTAATTTGTTATAGCCTTCCTAGAAAAAGGAGGAATCAGTTTGGGCTCCATAACAAAATACCATAGACTGAGTGGCTTATAACCAACAAAAATTTATTTCTCATTGTTTCAGAGTTTAAAAGTCCAAGGTATGGTGCCAGCATGGTTGGATTTGGGTGAGGACCCATCCTTTTCCATGTTGCAAAGGGGTCTCTTTTATAATGGGACTAACTGCATTTATGAGAGCTCCACCCTCATAACCTAGTCACCTCCCAAAACACTACCTCCTAATGCCATCACATTGGGGGTTAGGATTTCAATATATAAATGGGGGCCAATAAATATTCATTTAATTGCAGAAACTAATACAATATTTAAAATGAGCAATAGAGGGTTAACTACTAGCTCTGGGTGAAAAGTGGCAGGTTTCCATTGGTGTGAATTGTACACAGAATCGTTATTCTGTAACATTCAACTGCTGGATGGGGAGAGGGCTTTTACTATAAGCAGCACCAACTATTCTAGTTTCTCTAAGATTTTTTAATCTAAATTATCTAGATCAGAATATACAAATATGTGTCCTGAAGATAAATGACTACTTCTGAGATTCAGCCTACAAGAGTATAAAATGTGTGTGGTTATCTTTTTTTTTTGGGGGGGGGGGGAGGGGGGTACATTTTGCAGTAGTTTTCATATCTCAGTGCCCTTTCCTTTAAATAGCCAAGGATGCACACATAATAATCCAGAATACAAGATTTGTAACAGTACCTTTTCCTACTCCCCCATTTTATTTGTTCTCATTGTAAGGTGTCTTGAAATGGAACGAATTTAAACCTGGCCATTTTACCATCTTTGTGGAAAATACTGCTAGTATTTAAGTGTACATTCAAAAAATCTTGCCTGATTTTATGGAGGAGAGAACTGAGGATCCAGAGGCTTTAAGCAACTTACTCAAACATGCATAACCAGGGAGTGGCGATTATAGAATCCTAATACAGATCTAATTCCACTATCGTTAGAAGTTCTCTGCTTCCCATGTTTTCAGCTAACAGTTGAGTACCAAATATGTGCTAGTCAATAAATACAAATACATAATATTTTCTAGGTACCATGTCAAATAAGAGGATGTATAATAAGGTGTCTCTCTCTCCAAAGTATCTACAGTTAAATAATGACATGTGAGAATATTAGAAATTATCTAATTTCTATAGAAACTGAAAATCATTTACATGTATTTTATGTTACAATTGAATATCCTGGAATATGTGATTTATATGAGTAGTAACAATACCACACAAAAAATAATTAGGAAGTAATACCCTAAAATATTTGTCATTTGTTGTCAAGCCCAAGAACAAAAACAATTTCTCTGCATATTCTACCTACTGGTTTTGTGCTCTAATAGCCAGACAAAGCCACCCCAGTACTTCTGACAGTCTGAGTGTGTCTGCACTATATCTGAATTTATTACTCACCATTTGTTATACTGCTAATAAAAACAGTATAAAATACTATCTTGTCACATTAAATCTCAAGCAGAAATCTTGTTATATTTCAAGAAATGATTTAATATTTTATTACCTAAAATACTGGTGTAGAACGAAGTTTACCACCATTTCTGTGAGCTGCTAACTAAATATTGATTGGGGGTAAAGTTGCAACCTTAACTGCACAGGAAAAGCTTTTCAACTTCTTACGGTACAAAGGGTACTATGTGCTTCAGTGCCTTGTGACTAAATCAATAAAGCACAGCCAAGGTTCAAGATCCCTCATAATATTTCCAAGTCATATACTCATGTCTCTAGCCATCCATAGCTCTTTAATTTTTTAAAAAGTTGTCATTGTAATGAGCCATCTTAAAAAGTAAATAAATGAAAATGCAGACTAGAAATAAAGAAGAAATCATACTCTTGATCATTTCTTTTAAAAAATTACATAAAAATGGCAATACCATAGTAATCTAGTTTGGAGAGAAAATAAAGCTGTTATGCTTGTATTAAGCCATTAAGTAACTGGTTTTTGTTCCTTAGATCATGTGCAACTGAGACCAAATGTTAAAAAGTTTTATCTAGAACTGGCCAAGGGTATTTTCTATGTGTTGAAAATAAAGAAATTCTTCTAACTAAACATCCTAAAAATATTACTGAAAGATGGCTCTTCATTTTCCCATACTACTGTTACAATATATCAAAATATATATACTGATATATATTAAGATATAAACTTGGTAGGCATTTTTAAACTACATGGAATCAAGTTTCAAAGTGAATGACTTTCACAGTTTAACTGTTTTTTTTTATCCCATCTCTCTAGAAGGCTTTCTTGATGGAGGAAAGAAGTGATTGTTGTATATTCAAACATTCTGTGATAGAACACATGGGAAACATGCTTCCTGTAC
Organism: Prionailurus bengalensis; assembly: GCF_016509475.1. NCBI lineage: Eukaryota > Metazoa > Chordata > Mammalia > Carnivora > Felidae > Prionailurus > Prionailurus bengalensis. The sequence continues at coordinate 155,237,003 of NC_057343.1, read as the reverse complement.
CTCCTTCTACTGATATTAATAATATACATATGTATATTTAACTTAAGAGAGGGTTCATACGTGTGTGTGTGTGTGTGTGTGTGTGTGTGTAGCTGCAATTATGGAAATATGGATAAGCTCCAGAAATAAAAATTTGTCATGATTTTCAGAAAACATCTTTAAAGTGCTCATTTTATCAGGGAGAGAAAAACATTTCCAGGAAAACTGTTCAGTATTCAATTCCCTAAATGATCACCTGTGATTTATCCAGGTACTTATTTTTTTCTAAATGTTTATTTTATGTTCATAATACTAATTTCCTGTTCGACACTCTAAGGTTCCTAAGCCATTTATTAAGAAATCAGAAAATTACAGAAAAGAAAATGGAAAGTATTACCACTCCCAACTTTGATCCTGGGCCAAAGGCTCCCATAATGATAATATTATTTAGAAAAAAAAATGAGACAGGATGAAAGATGGTAGGAAGGAAAATCAGAAATGAAGGAAGGAACTAATGATATTAAGAATTTCTGGTTAGAATGGGGGACATCACTGATAAATAGCTTAAATTAACTTTGCAGAATATCACATACCCATTCTTCTGTTAAAAGGGGCAAAGAAAAATCAACTGATACTATTTCCCCCAAGACTTAGGTTACATCATCTAAAAAGTTCTCAGGTTATGTCATCTAAAATTAGTTGTCTAGAACAGAGGACAGGACAACCAGAGCAGGTATGTTATTAGTACTATGAGACAAAGTGGCCTTTCAGATTCTGTCGTGATGTTGTTAGAAAGAATTTTCTTCCAAATCCTTAAGTCTGTGTTTGTGTCTGTGTGTGTCTGTGTGTGTGTGTGTGTAATTTATATGCTTCTGTTTCAAATCGTCTACTCTACGCTAAGCAGGGAATATGGGAGTAAAATCTGGTACGTCTGAATCACTACAGAATCTTAAGTTGACTTATTCACAAAGACACATTAAAGTAGGCACATTGTTAAAATTTATAAGTTCTAGAGCTCAGAGATACACTGAGTTTGTCTTTAAATACAGAGAAGGCACAGTTATTGTTCCTATATCTCCATACTCACCCATACTTGCCAAGAGAATTGATCATCTTTTACTCTAGCCTTTACTCTTGGTTTTTCCTCACAAGATCAAAACAGGGTTCTTCCCACAAATTTATAGAAAGTATACAGGTGAGGTTTAGATCCAACCTACACAGGCTACTAACTAATCAATCTGATCATCACCTGTAAACCATCAATCTTCCATTTTCAATGTATTTTTAATTTTTTTTAATTTTTAAACATTTTTAAGTTTATTTTGAGACAGAGACAGTACAAGTGGGGGAGGGGCAGAGAGGGGGAGAAAGAGAGAATCCCAAGCAGGCTAAGCGCTGACAGGGCAGAGCCCAGCGTAGGGTTCGAACTCACTGAAACTTTGAGATCATGACCCAGCTGAAATCCAAGAGTTGGACACATAAACCGACTTAGCCACCCAGGTGCCCCTATTTTCAAAGTAACTTAATTGCCAAATTGGCCTCACAGTCATAAAAGCCTTTCTTCCAGAGCACAGGTTATGGCCCAAGCAGCTACCCAGTTAGCTCTGTTTTTGAACCTCTGTGACAAGACTTACACTTGCACTGTGGACACCTGACTTGCTCTTACCCCCCCACTTTAATAAATTCTTAAAAATAGGAAATCATTTCTTCCTAAAGATCTTTCAAAATGATATGGGGAAAAAAAACATGGGGTTCAAAGTCAGACAGCTGTGGGAACAATTTCAAGTCCTGCCGCTTACCAGCTCAGGTATTTGGAGGGAGATATTTGACTTTGGGAGATCTCAAATTCCTTATCTGTATAGTCAGTGTAAAATAATAACACATTCATTTCCAGGTAGGTGTGAGGGCAGAGGAGATATCATCGGTAAAGAGACCAAATACAGTGTCACATTAGCCTCTGATGTTTACAGCGTCTGAATTCGACCCAATATTCTTTGTTTTATCAGACATGTAGGTGTCCACTACCTACTCCATCTACAAGCAATAGACCAATCGTTAATTTCTGTTGATGTGGTGTTTGGAGTGGTGGTGGGGTCTGGAGTCGATGGCCAAGAAATAATTCTTGAGACATCTTCAGTGCAAAGAGGTGATTTTATTAAAGCACAGGGACAGAACCCTTTGGCAGGAAGAGCTGCCCTGTGATTGTGAGGACGGACTCCTCACAGTAAAACCTTGGTTTGCCAACATAATTTGTCCCAGAAACGTGCTTGTAATCGAAAGCACTTGTATATCAAAGTGAATTTCCCCTTAAGAAATAAAAGGAACTCAAATGATTCATTCCACAACTCAAAAATATTCATATAAAAATGATTACAATACTATAATATGAAATAACAAAGGAAATACAAAAGATAAAGAAAAATAAATTAGCCTTCACTTACTTTGTAAACCTTCATGGCTGGTGCGAGAGAGACAAGAGAGAGGAAGGTTATTGTGTATTAAGACTTTCACTATCACTAATAGATGTTAACTACAGTACAATATTAATAAACTCTTGCCATATACTGTATTTAATGTAACTGGCAATGAGGCAGCAGAGGAAATGGTCTATATCTGCAGGCAGCCTGACCTAGAATGAAGCAAAACATTCTTTTTTTTTAATGTTTTATTTATTCTTGAGACAGAGAGAGAGAGAAAGAGACAGCACAAGTGGAGGAGGGGCAGAGCAAGAGAGGGACACAGAATCAGAAGTAGGCTCCAGGCTCTGAGCTGTCAGCACAGAGCCCAATGCGGGCTGGAACTTATGCTGGAACTTACAAGCCTTGAGATCATGACCTGAGCCGAAGTCAGACTCTTTACTGACTGAGTTACCCAGGCACCCCCGAAGCAAAACATTCTTAAGCTTACTCTTATATTGAAAAGCAAAGGACTGTCCATAGGTGTTTCGAAGTGACAAAAAATTCACTAGTGCCAGTTGTGGGCACTTTCCAACGTTCTGAAAAAAAATTACTGATTTCTGCCATACACCGAGGCCTGAGACCCAGCATCTGAGCATGGGAGATGATCACCCATTATCCTTCAGCAAGTGAGTGAGGGAAAGAGAGAGAACGAATCATTGGCTCAGTTGTGATCATGTGACGTTCGGTGTCACATACTACTCATATTGCAAGACATCGCTCATTTATTGAGTTAAAATTCGTTAGAAATGCTTGCTCACAGAACAAATTATTTGCAATCCAAGGGTTTACTGTACTTGAAAGTTGGGAGAGGTAAAGACAAGGAGAAGGTAAAGAAAGGACTTTCATATGATAAAGATGACACAGGATACTGGAGACCAAGCTATTGTCAAGCTAAGGTTGTTTTCCCCTCTAGCTAAGAATTAACATTAAAACAGTAGGGAATTCCTGGAGAAATGTTATACTAGGGCTGCCTCAAGTGTTTGTCAATGGGCTGCAGGTTATAAGGAAATTTAATTTCAGCTACATTTCCCTGCGCCTTTGTTTCCCACATCATCTACTTCACATCAGAGTCATTGGAATTGACCTCTGAGCGAGCCACAGTTTTTAAATCAAAATGTCTCACTTAGTAAATGGGCTATGCAATATCTCAATTCCCATATCTCAGTATCTCCACTTTGGATGGCCTCTCTTCAAATTGAAGGATAACAAAGATAGACTTTTCTTTATTCAGAACAGCCTACTTTGTTTGATTCTCAGAAGGATCCCTTAAGAGCAAGTAAAATTTACCTAACATTGCATTAGATTTTAAAGTGTGACTCTGAATTCAGTGGGGCAACTTAAAGCTCTTTTCTCATATAAAAACTGTATTTTCCCTCAGAATCAAAGAGCTGTTCCCTGATAGTCATAAAAAAGTAAAGGTTGGGGTAAAATGATTTCCATCAACCAAAGTATCAAAGTCCTCATGCCTACCCTTATATCAAAACATGTATAAATAAAGAGTTAAATGGTGTAACTCTAATATTTTTAATCCCTTTGGTTGTCTTTTTCTGGAGCAGCAGTTTTTAAAGTGTAGTGAGAAAACACTCAGTGGTCTCTAAGAGCTTATGAACAGTCAATGACAAACTCCCTTTTCCGATCACATACCTGTGTGAGAATGAATTTTCTGTAAATACTTCAACTAAAGCAATACATCACACCAGAATGAATGCAGAAAAAGATCCAGCTATCTTCTGGTAAGCCAGACTTTAGAGAAACTGCAAAACTTTAAAACAATGGCACTCCTCTTGCTAAATTTTGGCTGTGAAAAATAAGTCTTTTTTTATGTAAAAATGTGTGATTTATATTAACAGATAATGGGCATCTTATGGCTATTTATAGATAAAAACTATTTTTTTAATTTCCAATTTAACCTCTAATTTATTACCAATGCATTGTTAAAAAGAAAACCACCAGATCAAAATGGAATCGTCGTTCAGGATGAATCCCCAAACTAGGGCTTAATACTTAATCTAATTGCATTTGCAACCTCTCCCAGAAATGCAGTTTGTGGAATTTTCAGAAATTCCAGGAATTTTCTGGTAAGTGCCAATGAAGTGCCACAGGGGCCTTCTCCTTCCCCATAAAGGATAATCTGCATAATAAACTCTGTTCTTCCTCTTAGGGGAAAGCCATCTTACCTGGAACAATCCTTTACTCATGCTAATAACTTTCTTAATCCACCCCCTTTCTATAAAAATTTTCCATTTTGTACAGCTCCTCAGAAAGCCCCCTGGATCTGGCAGGTGGGATGTTGCCTGATTCATGAATTGTTTAATGAAGCCATAATGAATGCTGGGGGTGCTCAATAATTTAAGTGTCTAAAGGGACCCAGAGTAAAAAGCGAGAGTTCCCAAATTCAATCTGATGCCTACAATCGTTTTTGTATTTCTTCTTCCAAAGGCTCACGTCTCATTAAGGCATATATAATCAAAATAATAGCAACACCATAGACATGTACAGAAGATTGCATAGTTGTAAAGTAGTTTTATATGCATTATCTTATTAAAACACAGCCTAGTCTGTCAGATGAGCATAGTTACCATTTGTAATTATTTTGAAGACTATAAGGATAACTTTTATACAAAATGGCTAGAGTCCCAAATGGTAGGTAGCAGTGTTGAAAAGAAAGACAAGATCCATTGACCCTTTAAACTGCAAAACCACCAATTCAGGTTAAAACTCAACCCTAAATCAAGCCACACAATGTTTTCCATTTCACTCCCAAGATGAGTTGAATTTTCAATGACAAAGGCAAACCTCTGAGTAGAAATCTACTTTCTTCTTCTTAGTGTCAGGCATGTTTATTAAACAAAACAAAATACACTTCTAGAAAGATTAAATAATCCAAATCTCTAGCAGCAAGTATTAATGGGTTTTGCCCTAAAGTTTACAAGGTGATTTATCTGTGTTTGTGGAACAATTGCTAACCTCCATTCTTATTCTTCCATATTTTCTCTTAGTTGCAGGCACAGCAAATTGGTAACTGCTACATACTTGTACTGCTTAAGTTGGTTTTTGATCTTAAATATTCCTGACAAACTATTACTTGGTTTTAACATCCCACAGAGTCCTAAAAATCTTGAGTATTAATTCAGAGTGACCCCAGAATTTACCACTTGGTGGTATATATACAAAATTATGCAAAGTAACTGCTAGAGAAGATACCCCTTCTATTTTTGAGCAAATTTGACTTATTTATCAGTAACATGGTTTTCCTGAAGATCTATTATTCATGGGAGATAAAAGGTAATATGATTTTCCTACTTCATAATATAATGATAATTATAGTCTACTGTTGGCATTCATTTATGTCAGCTATCCCCAAGAACTTTTACATTTTAAATGTTAATATTAATTCATATATAATACATATATAAATACAAATGCATATATATAAATAATATATACATATTTGTATATATAAAATATTTTAAAAATATGTGATGTTTCACAAATATATTAACACCATCTCATGGGACTGGCCTTCCAAGGAACACACTTTTGAAGACAATGGATTACATATTGTCATTTTGAATTTTCATCTAGGTATTAAAGACAGATTACGGTACTTTTTTTATTGTTCCAATTGATAAACTTCCAGTTTGTCAGTAAGTACATGAGGCTTTTTAGTCCAGAAAATTATACTGCTTTATTGTGTTTTTTTGTTTGTTTGTTTTTGGCTTCATTACCTTCTTTTGATTTCTTAAATCTTCATCTGGCTTCTCTTTCAAGAATCTTCTTTTCCCTGCTCTTCATCAGGTAAACTAAATATGAATTTTGGTCACATTTCTCAAACATACCAAAACAGGGTAATAACAACTGAGAGCAATAGTTTTACTGACTCTGCAATATTATTTTTATTTTATTTTTCCATGCCATGTCCAATCCAACAGCCAGTCCTCATTGACTCTACTGCCAGCACATCTCTTTCAACAGTCCACTTCTCTCAACTGCAATGCCATAGGCTATTAAATTCCACGATCATCTATGCCTACTCTTCAGTAGGCATAGATGATCGTGGAATTTAATAATTCCTTGCTTATACTTGTACCCCAAAGATTATCATTCACTGTTTAAAACATGTTCATTATTTACAAACTCCTTAATCTGACTACAAATCACCTCTGTGGTCTCTATTTCTTCCCCCCCCCCCCAATATCTACCTCTCGCATCATCCATTTTTCCCACTGCATTGGACTTTATGTTCCTCCAAGCTAGTTTTGGCCATAGGATCTTTGTGCTAGCTTCTCACTCTGCAGGATACACTTTCTTACCAACTTTTGCATAAGTGGTTTAATGTAGCATTCAGATTTTAACCTTAAGTTACCTTTTACTGAGCCCTCCCCCACAATGTAAGATGGTCACATAGTCTATTTGCATAGAATTTTTCAATATCTGATATTGTTATTTTTTAATTTCCATTTCTTCCCACTAAAATACAACCTCAATAAATGTTATGTTTTTCTTTGCCATCTAGACTAGTTTCTGATACATAGTGAGAATAAATATTCACACAATTAATATTGAGTGAGTAATTAACAAACCAAAAATCTGAAAACCAATTAGCTTGATTATGTAGAAAAGAATCTCTTAACAGTTTACTCTTATTTTAAGCATTTTTTTCAGCATTCTGGCTAATGAAAGAAAGATTTCCCAACTTAGAATTTTTTGTTTCTGCCAGGACTAAGCTTTGCTTTAAAGGGAAAGGAGGACATTTTTCTATTACAGTGTAATTTTAACTATAATACAATTCTGAACAATTATCACAAGAGCCATATTGAGCTGAGCAATATGAAATGATTTAGCTTATAGTCACAGAAAGTATTCTCTATATCCCCAAATTAAGGAATGGGGGGAAACGTCCTCTTGTTATTAACAAAAACTATTTTTAAATGTATCATCATGTCTAAATTGTACTATAATAAAGTATTATTTTGAGAATAGCTTTGTCAAATCGAACACGCTAGTGAATGATCTCTATATCACTATGTCAATGACACTGGTAGATACTAATATGTAATTATTTGAATCAAACTTTTGAAACAAGCATCTTTTAGTAATTTTTCAATATTGCTATTTCACATTGAGTACCAGATGTCAGAAGAGTTGAAAACATGTTTATTTTAGTCTCTTGGTCCTTCAAGATTTTTATGACTCAATACCATCCTCGTCTTGCATGGATGTGTATTTAGCCTCATTGAGTGAGCAGCCTTTGAGGAGTAGCAATCTGCATACTTCTAAAAGAAATGATTTGGCCACCTGCACTTTTGGAAAATTGTAAAAAAAAAAAAAAGCTATAGAAAACTTTCTAAGGCAGGAAATATCAATAAATAATATTTTAAAGATTTTGGATCTCTGGGGAAAGTGGAGCCTCATTAAGGTGCAAGTTCTTAAATTTAAAGAGAAACAGACATGAAGTGAGCTTGATGATTTACAAATCTGGAAGCAAATAAGTTAGCAAAGTTTAATGTGACTGCTATTTCAGAAGAAATGACACAATATCCTTTGCAATTTCCAGACAGCATGTTCAAATTAGCTTACACTGCCAATATTCCTTCCTTTCTGTCTCTTTCTCTCTTTCTCTACATGCTCCCAACACAGACTATTCCTCCCTCTCTTAGAAGTCTCAATGCACATTAGCTGTTAGAGGATCTGGAAGATCTATGTTAAAAAAACCTTAACTTTGTTCCACTCATGTTTGCTTCACCACGACTCCTAGTGGCACATTTATGCAGAACACAATCTGGGAAACTAAGACCCATATGGTAAGACTTGGTTAATTGGAATGCCATGGAATATGAGGAAGACTATGCCTAAACTCAGAAGTTACTTCTTCAAAGGCATCAGATAAAATTAAACAAAACTTACAGATTTTACAGAGCTAATTAGAAGTAACTTTTGGGAACTTACTTTAAAGCCTCGCTTATTTTCAGTTACAGATTAAGTCATGAATTTATCCTCATTTCCCCAGAAAAGCCTAAGGTTTTCATTTTCTATTTCCTACTTTAAACCTGGAGGAATTGCAGTAGGGATTTTAGGTGTATAAAATAAATTGGTGAAGCCTGAACCCAGCCCAGGTTTCTGCTGTTTCATAAGAAACTCAAAGTTTGCTTCAAATTTACATTTTCTATTACTTTTAATTTTAATAAATGATTTCCAATTGCTCCAAAACTTCTCAGAACCACTTCTACTTTTATAAATATTAATGAAAATATATTTTAAAATGGTTGCTATTTGATGAATGTTTATGAAGATTTATCTTTCTAGCATATTTGACCAAGATTTTTATTTTTCTCTATTTTCATCTTTTCTATAAACTAAAGCTCTTACCAACTCTATTTCTCTAAATGTATGAGAAGTTATTCAAGTTATGCTGACAATGCCCTTAAGAATCTAATTAACTAATTATATCAAAAGATGTGTATAATTGGTAAAATGCTATATTTCAATAAAATGCTAATATATTGACTATTCTTTGTAATAATGTATGATTATGTATAATTGTGTATATGTGGAAAAAGAGTAGTTTTCAAATCTTACTAATTTTAATGTGATTTTTTGCACAGTAAACTCGACCTATGCTGGTTAACCCCCTTGACCTACAGCAGGAGTTTATACATGTCAGTAAAAGAGAATAAGGATGGCTGTTTTATGATATAATTTTCAAACTAGTCTAATTTTTGTATGTAGGTCTATTATGATGTATAAATCGTTTTCAAACTTCATTAGTTTATTATTACTGATAAATTAGCTGAAAGTGACTACCAGCTAATTTTAGTGTAAAAGTATGATAAAACTATGGATGAGATTTATTTGTTTAGGATAGTGGGTCTAAGTTTTTTTTTTTTTTACCTCAATTAGAAAGGTAGAAAAATCTCACTGAGATGATATGATAAAGACAAGCAATTTGAGGGAAGGGATTATACACATACCATTATTTATTTACTTCAGGAATAGGCTTATAATGATTCTCATTTGAATTGCATTTTTGTCACTAGTTCTCCAAGTCTTGTCCTTGGACAACATAAAATAAAATCTATTGGAAATATTTGTTATAAATAGATTACAAATCCAAGCTCTACATTTACTGAACGACCTAAGATGAACATTTAAAAATAATACTCTTGGGGTGCCTGGCTAGCTCAGTCAGTTAAACCCCGACTTCAGCTCAGGTCATGATCTCATGGTTCATGAGTTCGAAGCCTGTGTCAGGCTCTGAGCTGTCAGAACTGACAGCTCACAGCCTGGAGCCTGCTTCAGATTCTGTGTCTCCCTCTCCTTCTGCCCCTCCCCTGCTCGTGCTCCCTCGCACTCTCTCTCTCTCTCTCTCAAAAATAAACAAATATGATTTTTGTTTTAAAAAGAATATCACTATTCAGTTGAGTGATATTAATCTTGGATTAAATAAGCCATTAGAAAATCAACTAATTAAATGATCATTGACAGAATCAAGCCTTTTATGCTATAATATCACTTCAAAAGGATAGCTAAGTACAATTCCGATTTCTATAGCTAGTGTACAGAGTTTTAAAGAACTTGTATGGTCACTCAGATTGAAATGTTTTCTTACTTTAGTGTGTTTTCTTACTTTATTTAATTCAACTATCCAGGTTATATCAACAAATTACTTTAAAACTAATGCAGTTTATATTTGTCATCCTATTTGAACCCTCAGCACACATCACCTCTTTTTTGGAGGGAATTTTCACAACCAAATGAGGGAAGTTCTCATCTCAGAAGCTAAAAATGTAGATATACATTGTGTCAGCCCCCCCCCCCCCCTCACTTTTTTTTCCTTCAGTTCAGATCGGGCCTGTAACAGGTTTCTCAAATGTGAGGCCTCTGGCCTCGTGAGGACACAGCAGTATGGGAATCCTGAGAAGTATATTCATACGTCCTGTTTTACCTGGGACACCCTGCTTCCTGCCTATTTCCCTGTTTAATTATTAATGCTATTAATAGCCTATTTCCCTGTTTAATTATTAATGCTATTAATAGCCTCTTATTCTGAGAGTCCCAGTTTGGGCAACAGATTGTATGGTTCCCTTAATTATATGGAATATTCTTCAGTGGTATTAGGTGCAACAGGACTGAAGTCAGAAGTCAGGAGTGGCCGTGGGTTGAATGGTAGTTTCTGAGGTCCTATGCTGCAGGTACAGGTTATAGCTCTTAGCGGTTGGACGGTGGAAGCAGGGCTTCCTTTAGTGGGCCAGTTCTTTGGATTGTGTGCCTATCCATCTACCTCTGGCCTCACAATCTCTACACTAGAAGTAAGGTAAACCATAAAACACACTTTCCTTCTCTTCTCTTCTCTCCATTCCTTCCTTCCTTGCATCCATCCTTCCTTCCTTTCTTCCTTCCTTCCTCCTTCCCTCCTTCATTTTTCTTTCTTTTCCCTTCTTTCCTTTCCCTTTTTTGTCTTTCTTTTCTTTCTTTCCTTTTCTTTCCCGTTTCAGGTTTACTTGGAACTCTTTAAGCACGAATTCTGCTGCCTACTAAAAAGCCTGGATAGGCTACGCAGAAACAAATTATTTTCTTCTCTCTCAAAAGGTGGATAAATGTCGTTTTTCTCTTAACCATTTAGTTTTATTCTCTACTTACAGAGGCCCAAGAATAGGATGTCTCAATATTCTGTAACAGAGTGATGTCTGTGGTCTTTTGAATGTTATACATTCTTAGTAACTTTTTTGTTTACTTTTATAGCATTCTGGCATAATTTAAATTTAATAGTCTTCAATTAAAACTATCGTTTCTATAACTATCATTCTTTATAATAATTCAAAGGAAAATCTCTGAGACATCACAAATATCTATATAAATGTCATTTAATATTTACTCTATAACTATCATTATTTATAATAATTCAAAAGAAAATGTCTGAAACATCACAAATATTTTTATATGTATAAATGTCATTTAATGTTTATTGCTGTCATCATCTTGGTATTAGAGAATACATTTTTAAGATAATTATGATAATGAAAAATAATACTGATAAAACTGTAGATAGTAATGATTACAAATATATGTACGGTTTTTCAGTATTTAATTTTGTTCACACAAGTCCAAAGATTTTCTTTGAGTTCCAAACTTTTTTTTTCTAGTTAAAAGGTCAACATAATTAAATTCCAAAATAATAAAAGGGCAAATTATAGTTTCAACCCTTAGTGGTTACAGAAACTCATTTTAACATATTGCAACTTTAAGCAATGATGTAAGCAGGACTGCACCTTTTCCTAAATCTGTATTCAATAATGTCACGTGGTGGCCTGAAAGTGGCCATAGTGGGAAGATTTACCCTGGAAATGAGCAAACCTATAAATGTGACCTTCATCTCACTCCCTTCCCCATTGGAGAGCTGGATGCTACACAATAACCAATACATCCCTGATTTAAAGGTCCACAGGAAGTACTGCTGTTTTTCTGACATAGATAAACACACAGCATATTTGTGGACCTTATAAGTAAAATTACTTAATTTCCATCCTTGGATATGATATAGTAGGTCATGAAAAGACAATGCGTCCACTTCAAAGCCAGGCATTCAATTAAACTATAAAATGAAAAAGATATCAGTGAGATGCATTTGCAACAATGACTAGAAAAGTGAAGTTCCAGAGAGTAGACAGCCTTTCAGACTTTACTTCCAGAACCAGTTTTTTGTTTGTTTGTTTGTTTCTTTGTTTCTTTGTTTGTTTTATCAAGGTAATAGGCTTAAATTGAAGACTGTGGTTCACTACAAGGGGGAAAGAGAAACCAACTAAGTCCTTGCTATTTGAAGCTGGAGTTGTAGCCAGGAGTTTTGAGGATAGCACCATATGCTGGAGAGCTAGACAAAACTTCTAAAAGGAGTAAATCTCCTACAGTCACAGGTGCTTTGGAAATAAATATTCTCTGTGGTAGAGCTAAGTTTTAAGCATATAGTAGTCTCACTTAGGGTATTTGTCAGGTTTGAAGTTTGTTGTGGTTATAGGCTGTCAACTATGCTGAGAACAGAGCTCCATCGCTAATACTCTTTCAGACCTAAGGGAGAAGCCACCATTGGACATGCTATTGAAAGTTCCAAAGGCCACATTTCAGGATTAGGACTGACCACAGAAAGACCAAATCTTATGCAAACTGCAAAATATCCTCAATTACAAACACTAAGTGGATTGATGTCATCTGTCCCTCACCCTACCTTCCTAATACAGAATATAAGACAAAAACTTGCCAGGGAAAGCTAATATCATCCGAGATCCATGGATAACTTACATGCAAGGTCTAGCATATAACTAAAAATTCCTATAAATGTGAAAAGTAAAGAAAAATTGACATTTATTCAAGTGGAAAAAAAAAACCAGAATAGGAATAGACCCATTAGATGAGTGAGATATTAAAAGTGCAATACTTTGAAATATCTGTCAACGTGTTAAATAAAGTATGAAAAATTATGGATGACACAGAAGATAGCATAAATGGAAAACATAAATCTGTAAAGAAAGATAAAATGTGCATATAGTGTTAAAAAACACCATACATGTGGTAAAAACTCAATGGCTGAGTATCAAATTAGAGAAGAATGAACAGAAAATTACTAAACCTGAAGGGAGATTAAAAGAAAACATCCCATTAGAGACTAAGAAGGAGAGAGGAGAGGTAATGAGGTAGACCAAACATTGAAGAAATAATAGAAGAAAATTTCTGATAGCTAGTATTAGTTATCAATTTACATATTCAAGAAACTCAGCCACCACAGCAGAATAAATACAAATAAAACTACAGTTAGACATATAATGGTTAAACTTCTGAAAAATAAAGACAAAAGGAATAACCTCAAAAAATATCCAAGAAAAAGACACATTCCCTCCAATGGGGGAAAAGAGAGACTGAATTTATTTGACTTGTCACTAGAAATCATGGTCCTCAGAAGCAAATGGGGCAAATATTTACAGTATCAAAATAAAAAGTAACTGCTAACTCAGAATTCACTACTCTAAACCATCAAACAAACGCCTCGAAGAATACTGTTGAAACATTCATAAATTAATTTTCAGACAAAATAGGAAAGTTATTTCCAGCAGGCCTACAACAAAAGAAAAATAAATAAAACAAAGATGTGCTTTGAAAAATTCACAAAACTGAAATATCTTTGGAAAATTGATTAGAAAACAGAAATAAACTAATTTTTCATATCAGGAATGAAAAGAAATCAATGGGATTCTACACATTATCAAATCAATTAGAAGGTGTTATCTACTTTGTGCAAATAAATTTCCCAATTTTCATGAAATGGAGACATTTCTGAATAACTCCTTTTACAATAACTGTAAGAAGAAAAGATATAAACATGAGTAACTCTATATCTGCTACAAAGAAAAAAAAAAGCTATCTCTTTTTCTCTGTTTCTCTTACACACAACCCCTCTCCCCCACACACAAACACAATTAGGAATCAATGGCTTCATCGATAAATTTTTCCAGTATTGAAAATATTTAGAAACAAGATCAGACTTCTCCAAACTCTTTCAAAGAATAGATAATGAGTGTACAATCTACCATTGATTTGTAAACATTGCAAGATTATTATACTAAAGGAAAATTACAGACCACCTCTGACATGAACAGATATAATAATCCTAAACAAAATATAATTAAATCAACTGATAAATATCCCTGTATGTATTCCTCAGTATGGAAAGATTACTGTTATATATTTCAAAATAGTAAGTTTAACTCGTATGTTATTACTAAAGAGGAGAAAAATCAGAAGATTATCCTAATAGTGAGTGATTTAACACACTTTCAGAATAAAATCACAGCAATATAGGAATTAGTTACAACTTTCTTAATCTGATAAAGAATATTAATTAAAACCCTACTTTAGCAAACCCACTAATATCTGTGCCACTGAGGCCTGGTATGAAAAAAGGACCTGTGTTATTATCACTATGACTCAGTATTCTGTTGGTGAATTAAAAAAAAATGCAATAAGAAAAAAATTACATATAAACCAGAATAAAGAAGTGAAATTGTTATTTGTGAAAACAGGATAATGTACTTGAAAAATCCAAAAGAATCCACAAACTATCCAAATTAGTGAATTTAATAAAGAATTGAATATGTCTAACATAAAAATTGTAAATCCATAAATCAATAGAACAAAAAATTTAAAGTAATATAATTTGTAATAGTCTCAAAAATATTAAATATCTATTAACAAATTTACAAGATGTACAAGAAGTTTAAACGATTATTTTTAACTATTAAGAGAAACTGAAAACTTAACTAGAAAAATATAGATGCCTATGAATGAGAATCAATACTGTAAACATGTTAGCTCTTCCTACATCATTGTATGCATTCAACATAATACCCATCAAAATTCTAAAACTGGGGCCTAAATTAATTACTGACTTAAAGATTTATACCAGAATTTTAAAAACCAAGAATAGCCAAGGCAATACTATAGAAGAACAATTCTGGAGAAATTACAGTATCAGCAATAAAGAACTGAGGAACTAATTTGCCATTAAAAGGTAAGCAAAGCTATATTAACAGAGTGTTATATAAAGGTAGGGAAACTGACCATTAGAAAAGATTGAAGTGCCCAGAAGTAGAACCAAACATAAACTGTCACTTGATTTGTGACCAGGTTAACACGGCATTTCTATTAGAGAAAGATGGCCTTTTTAATATCTACTGAGTGAATCGGATATTTATACAAAAAAAAAAGGGTATTTTAATCTTTACATCACACTTCACCTTAAAAGGAATTCATATGGATTGCAACTCTAAATGCTAATGCAAAAACAATCAACATATAGAAAACTTATCATCTTGCATAGGCAAGGACTCCTTAAACATGGTATAAAAGATGTTAACCATAAAATCAACTAAGAGAAGAAAAAAGATAATCTTTTATGTTGGCCAACATAGTAAATATTTGCCATTTCTAATGTTCTTCATTCCTTTAGGAGTTTCTATCTGGTAATGTTTTGGTTTTTTTGCCTGAAGAACTTCCTTAGCTTTTTTTTTTTTTTTTTTTTTTTTTTTTTTTTTTTTTTTTTTTTTTTTTTTAGAGCAGGGCACTGGTAAACTGACCAGGAATTCCTAATATCCTGGCCAGAACTCCATCTGTTTTATCTATCTAAAAATGATTTTATTTAATGTTAAAAGTAGAATAGACAGAATAATGGCCCACAAAGATATCCACTTCCTAATTCCTCTCAAGAGACAGAGCAAAAGGGACTGTAGGTAGGATTAAAAATTTATGAATCTTAAAATGGGGGTAGATCATTCTGGATTATCTAGTTACACACAATGCAATCACAAAAGTCCTTAGAAGTGAAACTGGCATCACAGTCAGAGGAGATATAATGCTAACAGTAAAGGTGTTAGCAGTCATAATTTGGCTTTGAAGAAAAGAGCTAAGGAATGTGGGCGTCCATACAAGCTGGAAAAACAAGAAACTGGATTTCCCCCTGGTGTCTCCAGAAGAAATGCAAACACCTTTTTTAGTGTAGTGACATCTATTTCAGATTTTGGCCTCCAAAACTGTAGGACTAAAAACTTAACACTGAGTCTGTGGTGGGGCGCCTGGGTGGCTTAGTCTGTTTAGCATCCAACTTTGGCTCAGGTCATGATCTCACAGTTGGTGGATTCTGGCCCCTCGTGGGGGTCTGTGCTGACACCTCAGAGCCTAGATCTTGCTTTCTATTCTCTGTCTCCCTCTCTCTCTTCCTCTCCCTTGCTCGTACTCTGTTTCTTAAAAATATACAAACATTAAAAAATTAAAAGGGAAAGAAAAGAAAAGAAAAAACACGGAGTCTGTGGTAATTTGTTTCAATAGCAGTAGGAAACTATGAGGATCACCTTCATTTTTGCAGATTATTTTCACTGGCTATAAAGTTCATACTGTTTTTTTCTCTCTCTCTCTGAGCACTTTAAAGATATCATTTCATTGTCCATTAGCCTCAATATTTTCAAGGAGAAATTGGCCATCATTCATAGCTTTCCTGAACTGTATGTAATTTATCATTTATCTCTTTATCTTCAAGGTTGTTCTTGTTTTTCAGTTGTAGTTTTTAGGAGTGCCTTGATGTGGTTTCCTTGTCTTTATTTTGCCTGTATTTGTATAAAATTCTTGAAACTTTAAATGTTTTTCCCCAAATTTGGGAAAATTTTAGTTACTATTTCTTAAAATACTGTGTATTATGTATAATGTCCTTCTTACACTATAACTGCATATGTGTTAGACCACTTGATATTGTCACACAAGACAATGGACACTGTTAAATATTTTTTCCAGTTTTGTACCTCTCTTCTAGTGGAATAATTTCTATTAATCTACATTTTTTGCTGACACTGTCATTTGCCACCTTTAATTACTTTTAAGCTCGACTATTTTCAAAAATTATAGATAATATACTTTTAAATCCTAGAATATTCATTTATCCCTTTTTTAAATCTTTATTTAGAGAGGGGGGAGGGGAGAGGGGCAGAGAGAGAGATAAAGAGAATCTTAAGCAGGTTCCACAGTCAGCACAGATCCCAATGCAGGGCTCAATCCCATAACCCTGGGATCATGACCTGAGCCGAAATCAAGAGTCAGATGCTCAACTGACTAAGCCCCCAGGCACCCCATCCATTTATCCTTCTTTTATCTATTTGACTTTTTTTTTTA
Source organism: Prionailurus bengalensis (assembly GCF_016509475.1). NCBI lineage: Eukaryota > Metazoa > Chordata > Mammalia > Carnivora > Felidae > Prionailurus > Prionailurus bengalensis. The sequence goes on along the minus strand of NC_057343.1, from coordinate 155,219,862 downwards.
AGGTTTATTTGTTTTTGAGAGACAGGAGGGGAGGGCAGAGAGAAGGGGAGACAGAGAGTCCCATGGAGGTCCTACCCTGTCAGCACAAAGAGAGATGCAAGACTAGAACTCACAAATGATGAGATTATGACCTGAGCCAAAAAGGAAATGGATGCTTAACTGACTGACCCACCCAGGTGCCCCTATAGTTGACTTCTAAGCTTAAATTTCTTTTTTTTTTTTTTAGTATTTCAAAATTTTCTTTATTTTCTTGGACATATTTATAACAATTGCCTTAAAACTTAGTCTTAATTACAACTCTTGTCATTTTGATTCTTATTTCTATTGATTTGTGTGGTTTTTTGGCTATGGGTCACATTTTCCTATTTCTCGCATGTCCCCTCATTTTATTTTTCCATTGTCCACATACTTTGTGGAAATTCTGGATTCTTTTATCTACCTTTATAAACTGTCAACTTGACTAGACGAGAACAAGGAACTCTTTTTCCCTCTAGTGGTAACAGTTGAAAACTTACATTTCCTTACATCAGCTGCTGTCTTCTGCATGGCTCCTTAAAGTCTTCACTGTCCATACCTAATCCAGAGGTCTAGCAAGGGCTGGAGTAAAATTTACAAGTTTTAAAAAATTTTTCCCTTTGTGTCTCCTTTTTCAGATTTTTCTCCTCACTTCCAATTACTGTTCAAGCCCTGAATTCTATTTTATGAGTCAAGACTCATGAGATGTACGTTTCTGCTTTAGAAATGCTATATGAACTAGGAGTCCTCATAAGTTAAAAGGTAACAAATGCAAATCTCACTCAATGAATCTACCAATTTTTATAGGTTCACTCTCTTCCACATTTTTTTTGTTTTTTTTCCACTCCTAAACCTTAAATACTTTCATATTTTTTCAAAGTTCATACAAGTTATTCTGAGTCTAATATTACCTGAATAAGAATTGTGTCACCACAAGAAAATAGTGACAAATGGACTAAATTATATTCTTTTAATGAAAATGATATCATTAACTATGTGAAAAAGAAAGCCTCAGTGTGAGAGAAGATATTTTCAATATCTATTTCTGAGAAAGACTTATATCCAGCATATATAAAGATTTTTATTCATCAGTAAGTACAAAAAAAAAATGGGCCATAGGCTTGAAAAGACAGTTCTCAAATATGACATCCAAGTGGCCAATGCATATAAGAAAAAGTGGTAAATTTTATTCATTATTAGGCAAATGCAAATAAAAACCACAAGGAGAAACCATTACGCACTCACTAGAATTGTAAAAATTAAAGAGAAAGAAAATAACGTTTATAAGAATGTGCAACAACCAAAACTCTCTCACATTTAAGGGAGTAAGAAAGTAAACTCTTTGGCGATATCTACTAACGTTGAATATCTATGTATCCTATGATCTAGGAGTTCTACTCCTAGGCCTATACCAGATAGAAGTGCATACCTATCCTTACTACAAGAGATTCTCTGGAATGGTGACATCAATATTATACTTAGTATCTATTTGGGAAGGATTCGATAACCACCAATTGTATAGTATTTACTGTTTATTTACCCAATTATATATTATATAAAAGTAATAATGAACTATAACTGCACATAGTATTCATGAATCTCACAAACATGTTAACTAAACTAGGCACAAAGGACTACATAATGTATTAGATAAAGGAAAAAAGTTATTTATGAAAAAGATTTTGTATAAGTTGCAAAAACTGATCAATGCTGTCAGCAGTCAGGTAATAGTTAATTGGGGGGTGACATTTAGTGAACAGAAGGAAGTGTGACAGTATCTGGTGGTGCTAATATCAATGAAGTCCTTAAAATATTTAAATACTGTGTATATCTAATTTAAAACTCATGTTTTAAAACCTCCTCTGAGAAAGACCTGAGATTCAAGTGAATTATACAGATTAAATATAACAAACCCTAGATTTTGTTTTAATAATCATCACTGATTTGGATTATCAATCACAGCTGTTGATTTTATGCATCTTGTTTATAAGCTTAAGCTTTGTAATTTTTCACAAAACATAACATCTTTCCACCGTATTTTCCCTGCCCTATTTTTATAACATCTATTTCCTCATCTATCTACCTAGTAAATTTACCTAGTAAACAATGAAATCTTATACTCCAATTACTCCAATGAAATCAAAATTATAAAGTGAGCAGTGTTTTTAAAGGTTAGTATGTTCCCTCATTCCTTTTTTTAATGTTTGGCACATCTGTATCAGAATTTTCAATGTTCAAGTCTTCAAAAACTGTCTATCTTTCAAGCGTTAGGAAGGGCATTTCAAAACAACATACCCTTCTATTATTTTCCACTTTACAAGTCCACTTTCCTCCCCCCTCCCTAAAAGGGCCCTAAACCCTTCAGGCCTTGAATCATGTCACTATCATTCCAGCTAAAGGGAACTGGAGAGCACTCCCCTGGGTTCCTATTAACACCTGCTACTTAATCAGCCAGAGGGGCTGTTGGTGACTGATGGCAGAGTTCCATCCATCCCTCTGCCCTACCTCCCCAGAGGCTGTACCACCATTGCAGCCATCCCTGCCTGGGGAGTGAGAGTAAAAGAAATTGGGCAACACAGAGAGTTGGAGAAATACATCCAATTGTTCAAAAGCTGGAATTTGTTAGTAGTAAATTCCCAGTTATAAATTTGCAAACCAAGACGATGCAGCTGTGGAATGTATTAGCTACAAATCTGTAATTTTTCAACTTTCAGATTCATAAATATTTTAGGTATTGTACAAATGCAGCGCAAATAGTAACAGAGACCTCCCTGGGTAGAAGGTTACTACAGATAAGATGTATGTGACTAAACGTAGGGGGGCCTTACATTTTGAACGAGGAATAAGTTTAGCAGTGCAGCCATCTCTAATTTAGACTGTTTTCTTAATCTGCTGCCAGGGGACCATGCTGGGTGATTCACAGTAATGAACTCCACCTGGATGTTCTGTAAATCTGAAAAAGAGAACTGCAGCCTAGTAACTATTGTTACCACAGATCTGGTTGAGTGAGCTCTAATTTGATCATTAAGTGACCATCCCACCAAGGAACCATGAGAAATCGGGGAGACTACCATTCCGTGAGAGCGCAAGAAAGACTGTTTATTTAAGTAAGATTATTATCAAATAAAACCTATATTAAGAATAAAAAGCAGAAACATTTGTAGAACAATAAAAATAAATTAATACTAAATATTTAATCCTGGACCAGTGGATCATCGTGTGAGTTTAAAGGGATCAGGATTTTTCAACAGTAAAAAATGTAATATGAATTTTCTTGACAAAAGATGTTTAATAAGATTGTTTTAACACCATTATACAACCAATGGCAGTTAATCTGCTGGTAACTATAATACTTGCAACATCTAGGCTTATATAAACAGTACACTAAATTATACATTATAATGTATTGCATAATAAAATACATTGAGCAGATATATATACATAATATTACGATATATATATATTATATATAAATAATATAATATATAAATAGTATAATGCATATAGTTTTGTAACAGTAATGAAATGCTACCTATATCCTGTAAAGCACAAGCTGGACTTTATGACTTGAATTTATTTCTTTATTTCTGACTGAAATTCTTGATCACTATCTTAATAAAGCAATTTGAGAACAAGGCCATGGCCACTGCTGCTGCCTCTGTTGCTTTATCAAGGCCCTTGGAAACCAACCTAGAACAAGTTCTATCAAAAAATAGGCCATTGGTTGATCTTGCTTCTCCCTGTTACTGAAATTAATTTTCTGTCCATTTATTGTTACAATTCTTGTTCAATTTAGTGGATATTTATTTTATCTTCTTGTCCACCTTCCCTTCCCCCAATAATAAAACAAATATAAGGCACATGTTTCCCTGGATAACCACTCCTCCCTTATTTGGAATCCTGGTAGTTTGAGTGATCATTTGGGACATATGTCAGATTTACCTAGTTTTATAAGCTATATGAGCCAATAGAGAATTCACTCAGTCATTCAATTCATTCATGCATTTATTCATTGATTTTTTCTTATTAAGTTCTGGTTGAATTTCAGTTGAATCTTAATAATATTCTGCCATACTGTTGAATAAATCCTTTCCGATCACAGTGGACATAGGATTCTAATGCCCAGATTTGTTAGTTTGTGTTTATGTGTATACACTTGTGTGGGTAGATAATCTGAAAGACATAACAGAGCCAATTATCATGCCCATGGTTACCCTTTTTGTGAATCAGATTTTAATACACATGGTATTTTCTAAAAACTATGGGTACCCGTATTCTGATTAATTTTACAAAGTAATTAAAAGATATTCAGTCAATGCTGAGTATTTTGTATTCAATCAATAAAGGAAATACCTGTCACAAGGGAGAATGCATTCTTGTTACTGGAAATTTATTAGTAAAGACTGATCATGCCGTGGTGGGTGTTTTGTAGCTGGGATGCTCACGATAGATGACATTCAGATTAGATGATCTTTGATATTCCTTTCAACACAGGTATTTTTGATTAATAAAAATTCATCGTTTGTAAATATTAGAGATCTCTAGGCACCAGGCAGAAATGAAAAATAATGAGCAAATATTTGGCCTTAACATTTAAGTAGACTTAGACCAAGTCAAATAGAAAAAAGTACAAAAGTAAATCAAAGTAATATGTCAACAAATTGAATAATATGTTTTAGCTGCATATATAAATGCTAAAGAGATTATCACAAAAATAGTTAATGAATAAAGATTTCTGGGAGAATTTACTTTTGAGTTCATCACAGTAATAACACATTAACTTCAGAAATTCTTCCCAAACTCTAGTCCCTCAAACTTTTCAATTCAATTATTTTTTCCATTATCCACGTATATTACCCACAAACATAGTGTAAACCACTTTTTCTCTTGGATCCACTGATATCTGGAGATATCATACAGAACTCTTTCTCAACTAAGTAAATGGCAACTTCAAATCCTATTGGCTGTAGATTTAAAATATAACTATAGTCTAATCACTTCTTGTCAACTAAAAGACTAATGGGGAAAAATACACAAATCTAACATACTTAAAACTTTAATACTCCTCTCTCTCTCAATAATTCGTAAGGATATAAAAAGAATGTAAGGATATAAAAAATGAAACATTTACAACCATAATGACCCAACGCATTATTTTTTAAGACTATTTTCTTAGAGAAATATTAGGTTTATAACAAAGTTGAGAAGAACAAAGAGTTCTCATTTCTGCCCTACACATGCATAGCCTTCCTCATTATTAACATCATTCACCAGAATTGTCCATTATCATCAAAAGCGAACCTACAATGACACATTATAATCACTCTAAGTCCTATCTTTGGAGTGGTGCATTCTATGAGTTTGAGCAAAGTAAAATGACATATAATAATTATTACATCGTATAGAGTATATTTATTTCCCTAAGAATCTTCTGTTCATTTCTATCTGATTCCCACCTCCAATACCTGTCAACTACTTTTTAATGTCTCTATAGTTTTTTCTCTGAATATTATATAGTAGAAATCATACAGTATGTAACTTTTACACATTTCCTTTTTCTAATTAGTAATACACATTTAAGATTCTTCTGTGTTTCTTCATGGCTTGCTACCTCTGTTCTTTTTACTATTTAATAATAATCAATTTCCTGGATGTACCATAGTTTACTTGTGCACCTACTGAATGACATCTTGGTTGCTTCCAAGTTTGGACAATTAGGAATAAATACATCATAAACATTAATGTGCAATTTTTTATATGGACATAAGTTTTAAATTTTTTGGATAAATACCTAGGAGGGCAATTGCTGGACCATGTGGCAAGGATATGTTTAGTTTTGTAAGAAAATGCCAACTATGACCCAATTTCTTGCATGTTATTTTCAACTATGGCAGGAAACACATTATTTTTAAGTGCATATGGAACACTTACCAAGACAGACCCTGTGCTAATCCATAAAACAAGTCTCAATCAAGCTCAAAAGATTGAAATGATAAAGAATATACTTTCAGAACTTAAAAGACACTGAATTAGAAATAATAAAATATATGTAAACACACACAAATTTTAAAGATTAAACAATACAATTCTTAATAGTCCATGAGTCAGAGTAAAACTAAAAGATTGGGACACATTTTAAAGCAAATGATATAAAAAAACACAATGTATAAAAATCTGAAATTTTGTTAAGAGCTAAAAATAAAAAATAGTAATTTTAATGTTTCTGGAAACAAATTATTTAATCCTTCTTCAAAGGATGCAATAAAAAAACAAAATGAACAAAAATACATGAAAGAAGCAAACACATAGGTAAAGAAGACAAATCACTGAGATAGAAAATAGCACTGAAAATCAAGAAAGTCAAAAGTTGATTCTTAAACAAAAATTAATAAAATAACTACCTTGCAAGAATGATCAAGTGGAAAAAGGGAATAACGACTATCAACAAAAAAGATGGAATATCTCTGTAGAACTTCAAGAGATTAATTAATATTAGATGAATAATACCCATAGACATTTCATTATATTATATTATATTATATTATATTATATTATATTATATTATATTTTTTACAACTATGCAACACAGTTTGTTAGGCAAAAATCCTCAAAAAATACTGAGCAAAATTTACATAAAATATTAATAGAATCAAGCAATATGTAAAAATATAATATATTAATACTCTGATAAACATAGAAATATTCTCTGTGGCTTCTCCCATCAAGATGTCTTAGACTTCTTTTCTTTTTCCTAAGAAATGAATCACCCAAGAAATTTTCTCAGTCCATAAAAACTTGTCCAGAGAAACTTGGGTAATCTAGAGAAAGTTCTGATGTAGTCACATGAGTGAGTCCAGGAAAACCAACATAAAACTACTCCACCAACACACAATATAAACAATAATAAATCATTGTTTTGAGCTATCACATTTTAGAGTACTTTCTTATTCAAGCCTGAATAAATGATAAAATTAAAAGATGAAGTAAAACTATTTCCAAATGACATGACTCTCATGAAATCAGCTAGAACATAGAACTAGTAAGTAAAGTGAGTAACATTACAGGATACAAGATCAACAAAGTAAAATCAATTTTGTTTCTAGCAAAGGACAATTATATTGAAGTTAAATACTAAATACCATTTATAACAGCATAAAAGTAAAAAAAAATCTCAAGGTTAAGTATAAGAAAAGATGTGCAAGACTCATGTACTGAAAATATAAAACACTGTTTAGAGAAATTTAAAAGACCCAAATAATGCAAAGGCATATTGTGTTTATGATATGAAGTCTCACAACTTTTAAAATAAAAAATTTTCCTTGATTGGTCTATGGATACAATATAGTGCTAATCAGTATCTCAGCAGATGTTTTTGAAGAAATTGACAAATTGATTCTAAAATATGTATGAAAATGTAAAGCATCTGAAATAGTCAAAACAACTTAAAGACCTATAATAACGAAAACAAGTTTAGAAAAGAACCAAGTCAGAGAATTTAAACTACTTAACTTCAGTGTTATAAAATTATAATAATCAAGGGAATTTTGGCATAACAGATCACTAATGGAAACTAGAGTCTAGAAATAGATTCACACATGTATGGCAAATGGATATTTTAAAAGTTCTATGGAAAAAGACAATCATTTTAACATGTACTGCTAAAACCACTAGTTACACATATGCAAAAAAATCTTTGAAACTGTATTTATTGCCATATTTAAAAATTACTTAAAATGAAAAATAGAGTGTAAATCAAAAGCTACAAAACTTTTAAGATGAAAATAGAAGGTATTTTTAACCTTATCTTAAGACAAATAGTCTTTGTTGTACCCAAACCATGTACCATGACAAACATAAATAAAACATTAGATTTTATCAATATTAACAAGTTTTGCCATTTGAAAGTCATTTGAAAAAACAAGAATACAAGCCATATACTTTCAGTAAATATGAAACATTTATAAATAGTGTATCTGGTAAAATGAATATATCCAGAATATATAAAGAAAACCCAAAACTCAATAATTGAAAAAGTAAATAGCAGAATTCGTTATCATTTCCACATGTGAGGAGATAGAAGTTACCCCTTCAACCCAAAAAACAAGTAAAAACTGCATAGGCTGAAAAATCAACTCTTCTTGGTTCATTCACAAAAGAGTAAAGGACACAGGGAAAACCACTGCTTCTAAGTCAGGACATACAGAAGATGAATATGGAAGTCTCAACTTACCAGAGTAGAGTTCACAGGCAGAAACCACGTAGTAAACTAGTGCTGTAGTAGGAAAACCTGAAATGTAATTGAAAAATTGGTGTAGGCTTAATGTGAACAAATCTTATGGTTAAAGGCACCAGGGGGTTCAGTCAAGGGACGGGTGGAAAATATTGTCAAATTTACTACAGAAACTTGACCAGGTTTCCATAGTACATATGGAAGAAAAATTCCTTTCTGCTTTTGGCATGGAAATGAGAAAAAAAAAGTTTTTAATTATAGAGTACTTTATTCTTCCCTAAGGAGCAAGGCCTTCCCTAAGAGTACACTAGTTAAGCAGTCCAACCAGTATGTTGGACTACTGTTAAAATTTAACTATCCCAAGGGGAGGGAAATACCCAACTCCAGTCAGCTCTATCCATTCTGCACCATCTAAGAGGGGAGAAAAGTGCTGAGAAACTCTTGTCAAGTTCACAGTCCAGAAACGCAGGGATCATTTAAACACTGTAACCTCATCATAGGACTATAGAACACTTCTCATAATCCTACATTTCACCAACGCATCACCAAAGGCCAATTTATAAAAGTCCCTTTACCCAGTATATCATGTACAGCTACCAAGAAAAAACTAAAAGTTGTAACAAAAGAAAACACACACACACACACACACACACGCGCGCGCGCGAAGGAACAGACCAACTATCAGAACCAGACATGGCAGAGATGTCAGAATTAGCAGAGTGGGAACTTAAAACAACTATAATTAACATGCTAAAGTCTCTAATGAGTAAAATACACAACACACAAGAACAGATGGGCAATGTAAGCAGAGAAGGAAATGCTAAGAAGCAGCTAAAAAGAAATGCTGAAGGTAAAAAGCATTGTAATAGAAACAAAGAAGGTCTCGGATGGGGTTATTAGTAGACAAGATGCCACTCAGGGAGGAATTTCTGAGTGAGAAGATCAATAGAATCTATGAAAACAGCACATAGAAGACTGGGAAAAAAAAGAAGAACTAAGACAATAGAACAACTACAAAAGGTATAACATGTATATAATGGGAATACTAGCAAAAAGAAATAAAGAAAGGAATATATAAAATATTTGGAAGAATAATAACAGAAATTCCCTCAAATTAATGTCAGGCATCAAGCCACAAATCCAGGAAGCTCAGAGAGCACCAACACATGTCCCAACATTTAACACCTAGGTATATTATTTCCAAGCTTGAGAAAATCTAAGATAAAGTAAAAATCCAGAAAGGAGTCAGAGGGAAATACACCTTATACATAGAAGACCAAAGGCGGGAACTATCCATACTTATTCTCAGAAAGTATTCATGCAAGAAAGGAGTGGAGTGAAATATTTTAATTGCTGAGAGAAAAGCTATTAACCTAAAGTTCTCTACCCTGCAAAGTTGTCCTCATACGTGAATTAAGTCATAAAGGAATTTGTTATCAGTTGACCTACTTGGCAAGAAATGTTAAAAGATTTTCAGAGAGGAAGAAAATGATATAGGTGAAAACTCAGATCTGCATAAACAAAAGAAAGCCACTGAAGGGTAAGCGAAGATAAAATAATTTAATTTTTATTATTCTTAATTTGACAGTAAACACTTTGTTTAAAATAATATAATTAAAACAATGTAATTGATTATGTATGCTTATGTACATAGCATGCTTATATACGCTTATAAGCAAAATGATGACAATGAAAGAATGAACAAAATGGGAAAATTAGGATATTTGAGTTATTATAAGGTATTCACACTACCTGGTGATATAATGTTATCTGAAAGTGGACTTGAATAGCTGTAAATATATATTGCAAACACTAGGGCAACCATTATTTTTTAATGGAATATCACTGATATGCTAAGAAAGAGATTAAATGGAATCAGAGAATTCTCAGTTAAAAACCACAAAAGTCAGAAAAAGAGTGGAAGACTAAAACAAGAATTAAGAACAAAGACAGAAATCATTAAAAAGTAATGAATATGGTAGATATTAGTCCATATATATCAATACTCAATTTGAAAATCAATAGTCTAAATATAACAGTTAAAAGAGATTAACATATGGGGCGCCTGGGTGGCGCAGTCGGTTAAGCGTCCGACTTCAGCCAGGTCACGATCTCGCGGTCCGTGAGTTCGAGCCCCGTGTCGGGCTCTGGGCTGATGGCTCAGAGCCTGGAGCCTGTTTCCGATTCTGTGTCTCCCTCTCTCTCTGCCCTTCCCCCACTCATGCTCTGTCTCTCTCTGTCCCAAAAATAAAAAAAAAAAAAAAAGAGATTAACATAATAGATTAAAAAATGCCTCAATTATATGTTGTTTACAAGAAACCAACTTTAAACATGACAACACACATAGATTAAAAGTAAATGGATGAAGGAAAATATACTAAGTTAACACTAATTAAAACAATTCAGAAATAGTTATATTAATTTCAGGAAGCAAACTGCCAAGTAAGGAAAGTTATCAGGGATAAAAAATGGGTGTGTATTTATAAAGAGATCAATTCTCCAAGATGACAAAACGATCATTAACCACGCATCCAAAAAAGGAGTCTCACACTATGTGAGACAAAAGCTAATAAAATTACAAAGAGAAATAGATGAATTCACTATCATGGTTGGGAATTTATCAACATCCCTCTATCAGAAATTACTGGACCCAGCAGGCAGAAAACCAGTAAGTACATAGTTGAACTCAATACCATCAATCAAACTGGATATAATTGACATCTAAAGACTACTTCATCCAACGATAGCAGAATACACATTCTTCTCAAACTCACATAAAACATTTTCCAATACAGACCACATTCTGGGTCACAAAACACATCTTAATAAATTTAAAAGAATGGAAAACAACATATGCTTTCAGATCACAAATGAATTAAACTAGAACTTAATAACACAAAGGTAACTGGCATATGCCAAAATATGTGAGATTAAACAACACACTTCTAAACTATACACCATCCAAGAAGAAATACTGAGAAATTTAAAATTTGGGGCATTAAATAAAAATGAAAACAATTTATCAGAATGTGTGGGATGCAGCAAAAGCACTGCTTAGAGGGAATATTGCAGCATATAATGTATCCATTAGAAAAGAAGATATAAAACCAATAATCCAAGTGTTCACTTTGGGAAATGAAAAATAGGAAAGCAAATCAATCCAAAGTAAGCAGGAAAAAACATAATAGCAAAAATAGAAATCAGTGAAATTGGTAACAGGGGATCAATAGGGAAAATCAGCAAAACCAAAATCTAGCTCCTTGAAAATATCAATAAAACAGATACAGTAGTCAGGTTAAGGAAAGAAAAGAAGGGCACAAATTACTAATATCACAATTGAAAGAGGAAGGACCAATAAGGTTTCTATGGGCATTAAAAGAATCATGAAGAAATATTCTGAACAACTCAAGTCTGATAGCCTGCAGGAATTGGAATTCCTTGAAAGTCATAGACAATTCAAAATTCACATAGGCAATCTGAACAGGCCTATATCTATTAAAGAAATTAAATGAATAATTAATAACTCTCCAAAACAGAAAGCACCAGGCCCAGACAGTTTCAATGGTGAATTCCACCAAACATTTAAGGAAGAAATTATACCTATTCTCTGTATCTCTTTAATAGGATAGAAGAAGAGGCAATACTTTGTAACTCATTTTATGAGTTATCTTAGCTCTTAATATCAAAATCAAACAAAGACATTGCAAAAAAAAAAAAAAAACAAAACCCTTATAAAAAAGTATCTCTCATGGACAGAGATGTAAAAATCCTAAAAAGAATAACAAATTGAAATTAATACAGTATAATAAGAATTGTAAATCATGATTAAGTAGTATTTATCCCAGATATGCAAGGCTGTTATATACTTGAAATTAATGAAGGTAATCCATCACATCAATAAGCTAAAAAAGAAAATCATGTGTCCATATCAATGGATGCAGAAAAAGTATTTGATAAAATCCACAGCCATTCATAATGAAGACTCAGTAAACTAGCAATAGAGGGAACTTACCCAACTGAATCAAGATCTACAAAAAACCTAGAGCTTCCATTATACATAAGAAAACTAAGCTTTCTCATTACAATCAGGAACAAAGCAAGGATGTCCTCTCCCACAAGTCATTTTCAACATCATACTGGAAGCTCTAGCTAACGCAGTATGACAAGCAAAGGAAATACAAAGCATACAGATTGAGAAAGACCTAAATCACGCTCCTTGGTTTTTACCCAAAGGAGTTAAAAACTTATGCACAAAAATACACACATGAATATTCATAGCAGCTTTATTCATATTTGCCCAAATTTGGAAGTTACCAAGATGCCCTTCAGCTGATGAGTGAATAAACTGTGGTATATCTACAAAAGTGATTACTATCAAGTGTTAAAAAGAAGTGAGCTATCAAGCCCTGAGGAAATATGGAAGAACCTTAGGTGCATATTATTAGGTCAAAAGAAGACAATCTGCAAAGGCTATCTACTGTAAATTTCTAACCACATAACATTTTGGGAAAGACAAACTGTGAAGCAAATGAAAAGATCAGTGGTTCCCAGGGCTTGAGGTGGTGGATAGAGACGATTATATAGATGGAGTACAGAGGATTTTTAGAGGAGTGAAAAAACTCTTTTATGATACTAAAGTGGTAAATACACCTCATTACATACTTTTCCAAACCCATAGAGAATAAAACACAAAGAATGAACTCAAAAGTAAACTATGGACTAGGGTGATTATTGATGTTTATTAATGTAATTACATCAGTTGTAACAAATCCATCACTTTGGTAAGGGATGTTAATAATGGGGGACTATACACATATGTGGGGTTGCAGTATGTGGGAAGCATCTGTACCTGCCCCCAATTTTTCTGTGAACCTTAAACTGCTTTAAAAATAAAAATATAGGGGCGCCTGGGTGGTGCAGTCGGTTAAGCGTCCGACTTCAGCCAGGTCACGATCTCGCGGTCCGTGAGTTCGAGCCCCGCGTCAGGCTCTGGGCTGATGGCTCGGAGCCTGGAGCCTGTTTCCGATTCTGTGTCTCCCTCTCTCTCTGCCCCTCCCCCATTCATGCTCTGTCTCTCTCTGTCCCAAAAAATAAAATAAACTTTGAAAAAAAAATTTTTTTTGAAAAAAAAAAAAAATTAAAAAAAAAAAATAAAAATATAATAATTATCAAAAGATTTTAACATTCTCAATCAAAGCAGATTTATGAATGCACATATAAATGCAAGCCCATTAAAAAGGGTTACCACTAATTATTATGTAAACTTTAATTATAATCACAGTATGATATCTACCTTTTAGAAATTCTCCAATTAAAAAGACTGACCACATGTAGTGTTGGTGAGAACTGGAAGCTTATACACTACTGGAGAGAACTAGTAAGAACTGAGTGCTTATTATACTACTAGACAAAATGTGAATGGTAAAATAATTCTGCACAAGAGTTTGCCTATTTATTAAAAAGCTAAGCATGCATCTGCCATATCCTCTAACCTTTCTACTCTTTGTTATTTGCCAAAGATAAAGGAAAGCATATGTTTAAAGATTTCTCACAAATGTACACAGAAGCACTTTTCCTAAATAACTAAAACCTGGAAGTACTTCAAATGTCCACCAACAGAATAATGAATAATCCATGGTATATTCATGCAGGAAATTACCAATCGGTATTAACATGGACACTGATTAATACAACAATATTGACTGCCAAAAAAAGAAAAATGTGATAAATGAAAAATAGCCAGACACCAGAAGTGTCTTATTGTTCCATTTCCATGAAATTCAAAACACTTAGTAGTACTCTACAGAGAGAAATCAGAACACGAGTTACCTGTGGAACCAGCAGGAAAACGGACTAGAAGGAAGTACAAGGGAACATCCCAGAGTAAGTACAGTGTTCCCTATGTTGATATGCTTACATGAAATGAAAAACTCAGTAAACTGTACAATGTCTGTGCACTTGAATGGATATAATTTTATCTCACTGAAAGAAGAAAACATATGTGATAATAAAATATTTCAATAAATGGACCATAAAGAAATGTACCTAAACATAGAACCAGAGGGTAAAATGATGCAGAATAGAAAACAAATAATAGAGAATTACAATTTCTATCCAAGAGGTCCCTTAATCAGAGTACTAGCAGTTCCATCAAAAGAGAACAAATGTAATGAGTAAGAAGTAATTAACAAACTAGCAAATAAACAAACAATATAAGACTTTTTACTTGGACAGAGGATATTTTTAAATTTTTATTTATTAATTTGGTAGAGAAAGAGAATGAGAGCAAGCGAGGGAGGGGCAGGGAAGGAAAGAGAGAATCCCAAGCATGGAGCCTGACAGGGGGCTCAGCTCAATCTAATGAACTGTGAGATCATGACCCGAGCCAAAATCAAGAATCAGGTGCTTAACTAAGCCACCCAGGCACCCCATCATATCTAATATTTAATTACAGAGACTCTAAAGCCCTAATTCCTGGGTTAAATTTCGGCTACCACTGATTATGCAACTTCTAGCAAATTATTTAACCTCTATATTCCATGTTTCCTCATCTTTAAAAAATGAAAAACAAATAGTACCTCCTTTACTGTTATGTTGTTTTAAGGATCCCGCAAGTTCAGATATATAAGGCATTTTGAGTAGCATCTGGAGTTGTTTAAGCACTACGCAAATGCTAGTTTTATTAGTGTTGTTGTTACTAGTTCTCTTGTTAAAGGAAATACATGGATTTAAAAAATTAAAAATATCATTAAATACACAGTAACCCAAATAAAAACAACAGACTCCCATCAAAATACATTGCCATAAAATTTCAGAAGCCTAAGAACAAATGGAAAATGATAAATCTTCCTAAAATATTGAAAGAGAAAAAGGGCAGAAGGAACCTGATCACTTATAAAGGTTTTTAATCACAATTGCATTAAAATTTTTTAAAGCAGTGCTGTAATATAGAATATAGTACAGAATAGAGTATGAGAGCAAATATAAATATTTCAGGCATGCAAGAAATTTCTCACTAGATAAATTAATGGAAAAATGAAGAACAAAGTGGAATATATAAGAATAAGGAAAAATATAATCCACTAAAAGAGAAGTCTTATGAGAAATCTTGTGACAAACAATAGGATCAGGGAGTACTGGATACAGACCAGGGCAGGAGGTAGAGTATTTTAAGAGGTGTTTTCAAGAAAAAAAAAGAGATTAATTTTTTTAAATGTTTGTTTATTTTTGAAAGAAAAAAAGAGAGACAGAGTGCAGTGGGGGAGAGGCAGACACAGAATCTGAAGCAGGCTCCAGGCTCTGAGCTGCCAGCACAGAGCCCAATGTGGGGCTTGAACCCACTAACGGTGAGAACATGTCCTGAGCTGAATTTGGACACTTAAGCGACTGAGCCACCCAGGCACCCTGGAAATAAAAGAGCTTTTGTGCACCTGACATAATTCTAGAAATAGTGGAAGAACTATTGGACTTCAATTTTTAAAAAAAAAAAGTTATTGCAAAAAAAAAAGAACTAGTTAAAATTGCTCTTAAAAATCATCCTGAGAAATAAAATACATTACTATTAACTACTTTGATCATCAGTAAGAAATATTTATGTAGTCATAATACTGTTTATTAACATTTGACCTAGAATCAATCTATAAAAGTCAAGGGGAAAAGTCATTTAAGAAGTGAAAGCAATTGGAAGATGAAACAGGTGAATTCTAGAAGGGCTAATACCCTTCTCTTAAAGTGTCAGGAGTTAAGAGATCACTCTGTAGTGAATAGAACAAAAATAAAGGAGTTAACTATATCCTTTCAAGTTCCAATAAACAATAAAATAGCTAAAAATAGTGATGTGACTATATTGGGATGAGGGAGAAGAGACAAGAAGAATCAAAGCAAACTATATATATATCAATTTCAATAAATTGAAATTTATTTTTATCATTTGGAAGTACACTCTAAGAAACAATAATAATAAAGTTAAAAGTGGTACCTCCCTCTGGCAGTTGAGTGTAACAGAGCAGGGCACTGTATTTCATTGCAATCTTACTATATATCTACTATTTATCTTGTACACATGCATGTATTTCATAGATGTGAGAAAAATTACTGAAGATACTACAAAGATATAAAATGTTA
This sequence comes from Prionailurus bengalensis, assembly GCF_016509475.1. Lineage (NCBI taxonomy): Eukaryota > Metazoa > Chordata > Mammalia > Carnivora > Felidae > Prionailurus > Prionailurus bengalensis. The sequence goes on along the minus strand of NC_057343.1, from coordinate 155,203,493 downwards.
GCTAGTGAGTACAGAAGATGACAAATTAAATGGAATAGAGCTCACAAACACAAAAATATACGAATAACATTTATGATTATATTAAAGTCAGGACTTCAAGTCTGTGTTGAAAATATTAATCATAATATTGGGACAATGTTATCTATATGATGGAAAGTCTAAGTTTAGATCCTTATATCATACAGTACTCAATAATATATCTCAGACAGATTTCAGAAATTATTTTTTTAAATACTCTTCAAGTATTGAAAGAAAATGTAAGGGAACTATTTTTTACAATTTGGGATGGAGAAGACCTTCCTGCTCAAGAAGAATGACCCAACCGCAAAGATAGACTGCAGGGTTGATTACTTTAATATTGTGCACTTCTATTTAAAAGTAGCCATAAACAATGTTGAAAAGCATGTAACAGACTGGAATATAATACTGGCAACATAAATAACAAATAATATCTGTAAAAATAAAATTGTCCATGACATCCACATAAAGACATGAAAACATTATCCACCCAACTAATATTCAATGAAATGTAAGTTAACACAATGTTATTGTTTCACTGAAAGTTTTGACCAAAATGAAGTTTAGGAAAAAGTCCCCTGCATAACCTCTTATGCCTGGTTCTTTTTTATAAATTGAAAACTCTCCATGTCTCATATAGGAATTGATGTAACTAAACTTTCTTTCTTGTAGGGATTGATTTGGGAGAATTATATTTTTTATTAAGAAATTATTACATGTTTTCAAATTAGTTTTATTGTAAAAAATAATTTCTTATAAAGTTGTAAGCAATTTTCTGATATTCAGAGGTTACTTTCTCCTTACTTATTATTTTATATATATATGTGATTCCTTTCCCTTTTTCTTGACTCAATTTCTGTATGGTTCATATTTTAATGATTTTAAAGTATTTCTGTTTAATTATTGGCTAATTTGTCTTATTTTGAATATTTTATTATTTTCTAACTTCTATTTTCCTCTTGTTCACTTTTCATTTAATACTTTTTTATTTTTGCATTAATTCATTTATTCCCTTTTCTGATAAATATTTAATACTATCAGTTTTCTACTGCACTCTGCTTAATTGTATCCTTAGATTTTGATACAGAGATTTTCACTGTTGTTATTTTTAGGACTTCCTCAATTTCAGTTTTCATTCTCCTTTGATGCAAGTCTTGTTTAATGAACAGTTTTGAAAGTTTTCTTGGAAGGGTTTTGTTTCTTGTATAATTTTATGATTAACTTATAGTTTTATTATCACTTAAATACCATTCTTGGTATTATTTCTACTTTCTAAAAGAATACTTGTTCTGATAACTTAAAAAGTAGCAATTTGGGGGAAATACACAAGACAAACTTTAAACATCTGCTATCTTTCATATCTTCTACCCTCCTCGTTCTATTAACACTCTACTACCCCTTCATAGAAACATACACAAAGGGAAGCTAGAATCTCGTTTATTGCTTTAGCTTTTGTATTAAATATTTGGAAAGATTTTTTATCAATGGAGAAGTAATAAGCATAACATGATGCAACTCTGTCTTGGAATATTCTACAACTAGGAAGAAGAGTGACATAAACCTATACGTACTGATAAAAGTTCCCGAGCCAAACTGAGAAAGCATTATAAGCAAAATCTCAAGGACTATGTATACTAAAAACCATTATATTTAAACCATATACTTATAATTAACTATGTACATGCACATAACAGAGATTAGGATTTTTGCATACCACATCATTAGTAGGAATAGGATAGATGGGGTGAGTGAGTGAAGGGCACAATTCCAGTTTACAGTCTAGCACCTTCCCCACTGTGGACCAGGCTAAGGCTAAGCTAGACTTTATCTGAAAACTCATCCCTGCTCAGGGCACATTCCCCTTCTTGCTTTATTATTTCTTTACACATTTTTGTGAAGTGTGAACCCTCAATAAACCATAGAACCACGGACCCTTGAATTCAAGTCTCAGTAATGTTGCAGTGAACCTGACATGGCCTGGCACATATGAGTGTAAAGAAATGTGGCTAAAGGACATTAAAAAATCAAGTGTGAGAGAGGGATTAAATGTGGTTTGTATAAGTTCTTTTTGCTTTGAGGTGGGTTTTTTGGGGGATGAAATCAAAGGACACTTCCTCAGACATGAGGGGCACAGTATCTTCAAACATGAAAAATTAGAGAAACGTCAGTAAATAGTAGCTATAACTTCACACAGACTGTTAATTATTTAAAAGATTTTTATTTCTGGTATCTTTTAGAGAATGCACAGGCATTCCTTTTATACTACTAAGTCAAATGTTTGTTCTCAGACATAGATTTCAGCTGTTCAAATTACTATGAGAATTACAATAATACATTTGTATAGTACTAATCTTATTAAAATAATACCTTTAAATAGCTCTTTATAATAATTGGTACAAGAGATGGTGCATTTCTTGAATCTTTTAAGAATATTTAGATAGCTATATGTCTCTCTCTCTCTCTCTCTCTCTCTCTATATATATATATATATATATACTTGATCTTTAAATAATAGTTAATTTTTAAATTAAAAGCAATATGAATACCTCATTAAAATGTTTTAGAAACTTATGAAAGTTAAGACTTAAAAAAACAGTATAGCAATCCCATGTTCTGGTTGTACATAGGAATTGTATTTTTCTTTTAAATTCAAGGAATAAAAATTTAATCAAATGTTGAGAGGTCACATAGAGCGCACGCACACACACACACTGACTGAATGCATTGAAGAAGTTCTGATTATATTTTATGTTTTTTTTAATTTATTATTCAATTTTTTAAACTTCTAGAAATCCCTAATAAAGGGCACTTAGTCCTATGGAAGAAGACATTAAAGGATATTTGCCATCAGAGATTACCTACTAGAACTATAAATCACATGTCACTTAGTGATATATCTATAACTACTTAGTTGACATGACAAAATCGGATAGTGATTACATGATTTATGAGGTAGAGAGGAAGAGAACCCCTCAAGGGGAATATTCAGAGAGACCAAAATATTTGAACATGGAAAGAATGTTTTACTTCTCTTAATATCAATTCAGATTTACATAAGGGGGGAAAATATCTAGTGAGTTATTTAAGCACCATTTTATGAAGCTAGATATGAAAGAGAAGAGAATAATTTTATCAAGGTGATAAGCAAGGATAAAAATGCTTGCAGTATAAAAACAGGGTATAAATACTCTCTCAACAAATAAAAAAATGGGATCCAACAGAAAAAAAACCAGCATATTTTAAGAGATAAAACATGAACATGTAGTCCTGATTTAAATTCAAACTGCATTATTTATTAATTTTTTAAAATTTGTGCTATTATTTAACTTCTCTCTGCCTCAACTTACTTAAAGAGTAGAAATTAACATGCCTATTTTATAAGAATGATCTGAAAATTAAACATGTTATCAAACATAAAATTTCTTATAACCATGTCACACAGTTATTCAATTTTAAATTGACAGCTCTCATTATTGTCAGCAAATAGAAAATAACGACCTGAAAATTTTGTTTTTCTATTAAAATGCCCTTCACTTCATCACAGTTTCTGTTTAAGAGAATATGTGGGGGTAAGACCTAAATGTTTGGGGGTTGTCTAAAGGAGATGTAGGACCATTAGGAGCACTGAAATGTAGGAAACACAGTTACCTGCAGAAATGATATTATATTCAATGCATTCCTGTTGCCATTAGAGCTGGTTACAATTAGAGGAGAAAACAAGACAAAAGTTTTCAAACAGCTTCTTACATAGTAAACTCTTTTGTGAAGATAAAAGTTTCAATATGGTCAAGCAATCTAGGAAGAAGCAGATTTTAAACAATACATCAATTCTCTCTGGTCTAGTCAAAACCAGGGCTGACATTTATTAAGATTTATGTGGCTCATACAGAGCACCTGTGTGGCTAAGTCGGCTCAGATCATGATCTCATGACTTTTGAGTGCAAGCCCTGAATCAGGCTCTCTGCTGACGGCTCAGAACCTGGAGCCTGCTTCGGATTCTGTGTCTCCCTTTCTCTCTCTGCCCACCCACACCCCCTACACACACATGCACTGTCTCTCTCAAAATAAATAAACATTAAATTTTTTTAATAAATACAAAATTAAAAAGATTTATGTGGCTCATATTATTCAAGACATGTTAAATGGATTAATTTATTTAACCCTTACAACAACTTTCTAAGATAGTATTTATTCTTCTCATTCATAATGTAGAGACAAATATTACATGGCTCCCAGCTTCACAGTGTGCTTGAGGGTAGAGGCAGATGTGTGTACCAATAGGCAATAAAATAAGCCAAAACAAAAATATATAAAATAGAACAACTGCATGTGTAAGTTTTAGAGGGGAGGAAAATTGTGGTTAGTCAAGTCTACCTGAAGCCTGGTAATGTTTCCCTCTTATCTTAGATGCTGTTTACCCAAATTTCCATTTTGGTCCAAGATGCATTTTTAGACATCTATCCAAAATATCTTTCAGGATGACAGAATGGGAACTCAGGAAGAGGTAGCCACAAGCAGTCTCCACTTTACTGCAGGAGAGTAATTATTGGTCAAAGGAAATGGATATCTCTCTTTTTTTTTTTTATATGGCTTTAATTTCAATTCATCACTTCCAAATAGTTGACTACAACTCTAAGGTAACTTTCCACCATTTCCAACATACATATCTCTTTCCATTCTAGTGCTTGCCAATCAAGAATATTTGCTGGGACAACTAAATTCTGACTTGCCCAATTTGGAAAATATTGCATATTGAAACAAGTCTGAATTTTGGGGCTAAGCATGAGAAGAAATTAAATCAACTCCTTTTTCTCCAAACTTTAAAAAAAAAAAAACTTTGTTATTCAACTCAGTGGAACTTTCTCCTCAATATAAAAACAAAAAGTAGTGAAGGGGAGAGGAGCTGAGATGGTGCCATAGAAGGCCTCGATGCTTGTCTCATCTCTTAAACACAGCTAGATAACGATCAAATAATTCTGTATACTCCTTAAATTGATCTGAAGACTGATAGAACAAACTGCAGGAGGAACCTCAGTTGTGGAGAAAATAGAACACACTGGGATAAGTGCAAGGAGAAATTTTCCTCAAAGCCATTGGCTGGGAAAGCAAGAGAGGCTTATATGCATGAGTTTTTGCAAGCAGAAGGGCTAAAAGACTTCAGTTTCAGAGGTCCCATGTCTTGACTGGGAAAGAGACCTGAAGACAACGCCATACTCCAGGAGCAGAGACAGGAAAACAATCCCAGTTTGGACGGTGCAATCTGAGAGTCACCTAAGTGGCATGGGGAGAGACTGCTATTCATTTTTTTGGAGGGCATCTGTGAGAGGTGGCATTGCCTTCCTGGAGACAAAAGAACTGAAAGGAGAAATTTCCCTCTCCTTCCTTCTCAGCATTGGAGCAGAGACCTCAGACCTGCTGAAGGTGGCTAATTGGAATGAACAGTGGCTATTTCACCTGCTTGCTCCAAATCCCATGCCCCTGAACTCTGCCCTTCTGAGTCAAACCTGTACCAGTTCCAGAGCAGAGAGACAATTTCTCAGAACACAGAACACCACCCAGGTCCCCACCAAACCAGGTCCCAAAAGTTTGAGTTTTAAAAGTCATCAGGCTTAAACAAACAAACAAACAAAAGTCAGCAGTCCTATATGGGATAGAGCTCCAAGTGCACTGTGGTGCTCCATGCAGGCAAGTGATCTAAAGACAAACAATATGAAATCAGCAATCTGAAAAATGCCTGTGATGCACCAGGGGAAATTATTCACTCTTCCAGAAGTGCTTCCCTGAAAGCAGCAAGTACAAACTCACTTTTCCAGGGACAAAGGAGTGGACTGGATCTATTTCCCTCCCCCACCCCTCAGCATAAAGCAACTTCAGTCAAAAACATGGCACCAACACTGACTGCCTAACCTGCCTACACCAAGTCTCACCCCACTGTGCTCTGCTGGTACTGCTTTTGTCAATCAAGTGTGCCAAATGACCAGCGTAGCAGGCCCCTCATCCAGAAGACCAGCACAAACCCCTGCATGCACCATGTCTACTGATCATAGAGTTTTACAATGCTTCTGTTCTAGGGGAAGTAGCATTCAGTCTTATTTAACAAGCTGACCAACACACAGATAGTTAAATCTTCTCACATCGTGGTCAAGGCCCAAAAACTCCACACTGCAGGCAAGGAGAACCTTTGTCCCAGAGGACTGACCTGAGGGATAGAGCAGTTATGACACAGCGACAGAGTGCATACAGCACACCAGAAACACGTCCTGTAGCACCAGGACCTGGAAATAGGAGGAAATAGAAGTGCCAGGCCATCTTCATAAAACCATTACTCTCAAGAACAAGAAACATAACAGGCTTTCTGAATACACACAAGAAGACAAATTCTGTATTCAGAATTCAGAATTAGGAATTCATCCTAAAAGAAAAAATAAGAAAAGGTCATGACCAGTGATCTTATTGAAAACGATATAAAATAATATGTCTATCCCAGAATTTAAAGCAACAATCATAAGGAAACTAGGTGTGCTTGAGAAAAGCCTAGATGACATAAGGGAGACTCTCACTGCAGAAATAAAAGAGCTAAAAACTAATCAGGCCAAAATGTAAAATATAATAACCCAAGATTCAAAACTGACTGGATATAATGACCACAAGGAGGGAAGAAGCAGAGGAACAAATAAGTGATATATAAAACAGAATTATGGAAATTAATGAAGCTGAATGAAAGAGGGAATGAAAACTCTGGAATCACGAAAGTAGACTTAGGGATCTCAGTGACTCCATCCAGCTTAATACTATTCATATCATAGAAGTCCAAGAAGAAGAAAACAAAGGCAAGGGAGGAGAATGTTTACTTGAGGAAATTATAGCTGAAAACATTCTTAATCTGGGGAAGGAAAAATACATCCAAATGCAGGAAGGACATAGAACTCTCATCAAAATCAATTAAAGCAGGACAACATCAAGACATATTGTAGCTAAGTTTATAAAATATAAAGAAAAAATTCCTAAAAGCAGCAAGACATAAGAAGTCCCTAATTCACAAGGGAAGATCAATTAGATTAGCAACAGACCTCTCCACAGAAACTTGGAAGGCCAGAAGCAGTGGCATGATATATTTAATGTGCTGAATGGGAAAGATCTGCAGCCAAGAATAGTCTATCCAGCAAAACTATCATTCAAAATAGAAGAGATACAGAATTTCCTAGACAAACAAAAACTAAAGGAGTCTGTGACCACTAAACCAGCCCTGCAAGACATATTAAAGGGGCCTGTGAGTGGGAAGAAACACCAAAAGTGACAAAGACTAAAAAGGAACAGAGAAAACTCCAGAAACAATTATAAAACAAATAATAAAATGGCCCTAAATTCATATGTGTCAATAATCACTGAATGAAAATGAACTAAACTTTCCAATCAAAGACACAGAGTGTCAGAATGTATTAAAAAAAAAAAGACTCATCTATATATTGCCTAAAAGAGACTCATTTGAGACTTAAAGACACCTGCAGATTTAATGTAAGGGGATAGAGAACCATTTATCATGCAAATGGACATCAAGAGAAAGCTGGAGTAGCCATGCTTATATCAGACAAACTATATTTTAAACCCAAAACAGTATTAAGAGATGAAGAAGGGTCTACCCAACAAGAAGACCTAACAATTGTAAATATTTATGCCTTTAACTTGGGAGCATAAACAAAAAGAACTCATTGATAGTGATACACTAATATTAGGGGACTTTACACCCCCACTGACAACAATGGACAGATGATCTAAGCAGAAACTCCTCAAGGAAACAATGGCTTTGAATGACACAGTGGACCAGATGGACTTAACATATATATTCAGAATATTTCCTCCTAATGAAGCAGAATGCACATTCATTTTGAATGCACATGGGACATTTTCCAGAATAGATCAAATACTGGGTCACTAATCAGTCCTAAACAAATACAAAAATGTTGAGATCACACAATGAATATTTTCTGACAACACTACGAAACTTGAAATCAATCACAAGAAAAAATTTGGAAAGACCACAGATACATGAAGGTTAAACAAATGCTAGCAAACAATGAATGGGTCAAACAGGAAATCAAGACAAAATTAAAAAAAAAATACATAGAAATAAACGAAAGTAGAAACACAATAGTCCAGAGTATTTGGGATGCAGGAAAAACAATCCAAGTAAAAAAAAAAAATATATATATATATATATATGTGTGTGTATATATATATGTGTATATATATATACATATATATACATATATATATATATATATATATATATATATATATGTATGCAAATACTTCAAGAAGCAGGAACATTTTCAAATACACAATATAATCTTACACCTAAAGGAGCTAGAAAAAGAACAAAAAATGAAGCCTAAAGCCAGCATAAGAAGGGAAATAATGAAGATTAGATCAGAAATAAATGGTATAGAAACAAATAAAACAACCACAACCACCACCACCACCACATCAAAAACCAGAACAGATCAATGAAACAAAAAAGGGGTTTCTTGAAAAAATTAATATAACTGATGGACCCCTAGCCAGACTTAATACAAAGAAAAGAAAAAGGACCCAAAACAATAAAATCACAAACTAGATAGGAGAAATAACAACAAACACAACAGAAATACAATTATGTGAGAATATTATGAAAAACTATACGCCAACAATTGGGCAATGAAAAGAAATGGATAAATTCCTAGAAACATATAAACTAACAAAAGTGATGGGAAACCTGAGTGGCTTAGTCAATTAAGCACCTGACTCTTGGATTCGGCTTGGGTCATTATCTTGTGGTTTGTGGGTTCAAGCCCCACATCTGGTTCCATGCTGGCAGTGTGGAGCCTGCTTGGGATTCCCTCTCTCTCTGCCATTCCCTGTACCTCTCTTGCAAAGTAAATAGATAAACTTGAAAAAAACCTTAAACTACTAAAACTGAAACAGGAAGAAATAGAAAACTTGAACAGATCTATAAAAAGCAAAGAAATGCATCAGTAATCAAAGAACTCCCAATCAACAAAGTCCAGGGCCAAATGGCTTCTCAGGTGAATTCTACCAAACATTTAAAGAAGAGTTAATACCTATTCTTCTCAAACTATTCCAAAAATTAAAACTGGAAAGTCAATTTCCAAACTCATTCTATGAAATCACCATTACCCTGAATCCAAAACCAGACAAAGACTCCAATAAAAAATAAAACTACAGGCCAAAACCCTGATGAACCTGGATGCAAAAATCTCAACAAAATACTAGTAAATTGAATCCAACATTATATTTAAAGAATCATTCCCCACGATCAAGTGGGATTTATTCCTTGGTTGCAAGAGTGGTTCAATATTCACAAATCAGTCAATGTGATATACCGCATTATTATTAATAATAATAAAAAGGATAAAAAACATATGACCTTCTCAATGGATACAGAAAAAGAATTTGACAAAATGTAACATCTATTCATGACAAAAACCCTCTACAAAGTAGGGATAGAGGGAACATACTTCAACATTATAAAGGCCATATATGAAAAACTCACAGCTAATATCATCCTCAACAGGGAAAAACTGAGAGTTTTTCCTCTACAATCATGAACAAGACAAGGATTATCCACTCTTACCACTGTTATTTAACATAGTACTGGGAGTTCTAGCCTCCTCAATCAGACAACAAAAAGAAATAAAAGGCATCCAAATTTATAAGAAATAAGTCAAACTTTTGCTATTTTCAGACAACATGATAATCTATATAGAAAACCCAAAAGACTCCACCAAAAAGTTGCTAATACACAAATTCAGCCAGTGGCAGAATACAAAATCACATACAGAAATCTACTACATTTCTATACACCCATAATAAAGCAGCAGAAAGAGAAATCAAGGAATAGATCCCATTTACAATTGCACCAAAAACCATAAGATACCTAGGAATAAACCTAACTGAAAAGGTAAAAGATCTGTATTCTGAAAACTACAGAACACTGATAAAAGAAATTGAAGAAGACACAAAGAAATGGAAAAGCATTCCATGCTCATGGATGGGAAGAATATTGTTAAAATGTTTATACTGTCCAAAGTAATCTGCACATTTAATGCAATCCCTATCAAAATACCAGCAGCATTCTTCACATAGCTAGAACAAAGAAACCTAAAATCTGTATGGAACCACAAAATCCCAAATAAACAAAATAATCTGGGGGGATGGGGTGGAGAAGCAAAGCTGGAGGCATCACAATTCTGGACTTCAGTTATATTACAAAGCTGTAGTGCTCACAACAGTATGGTACTGATACAAAAACAGACACATAGATCCATCGAACAGAATACAAAACCCAGGGGTACCTGGGTGGCTCAGTCATTTAAGCATGTGACTTAGGCTCAGGTCATGGTCTCACAGTTCATGGATTTGAGCCCCACATCAGGCTCTGTGCTGACAAGTCAGAGCCTGGAGCCTGCTTCAGATTCTATGTCTCCCTGTCTCTCTGCCCCTCCCCTGCTCTATCTCTCAAAAATAAGCAAACATTAAAAAAACTTTTAAAAAGAATAGAAAACCCAGAAATTGACCCACAACTATATGGCTAAAAGGTAATCTATGGAAAGGGAGAAGATATTTTCAAATGACATAGCTGGTAACCAGCTAGTATAATTTAGCTATTTATAATGAATTTATAATTTATAATGAATTTAGCAAACTCAACACTCCAAAAACAAATAATCCAGTGAAGAAATAGGCAGAAGACTTGAATATACCTTTTTCCAGAGAAGACATCCAGATGGCTAATATGCACTTGAAAAGATGCTCAACATCACTGATCATCAGGGAAATACAAATCAAAACCACAGTGAGATTCCATCTCACACCTGTCAAAATGGGTAAAACGAACAACACAAGAAACAACAGGTGTTGGCAAGGATGCAGAGAAAGAGAAACCATCTTACACTGTTGATGGGAATGCAAACTGGTTCAGTCACTGTGGAAACCAATATGGAGGTTCCTCAAAAACTTAAATATAGAACTACCATATGATCCAGCAATTGCACTACTCAGCCATGAAAAAGAAAGAAATCTTGCCATTTGCAACAATGTGGATGGAGCTAGAGAGTGTTATGCTAACCAAAATAAGTCAGAGAGAAGACAATTACCATATGATTTCACTCATGTGTGGAATGTGAGAAACAGCATAGATGGATATGGGGAAGGGGAAGGGAAAGGAAAACCATAAAACAGACTCTGAACTACAGAGAACAAAGTAAAGTTTGCTGGAGTGGACATGTCAGGGGATGGGTTACATGAGTAATGGGTATTAAGGAGAATACTTGTGATAAGCATTGGGTGTTGTATGTAAGTGATGAATCACTAAATTGTATCCTGAAACTACACTACACTGTAAGTTACCTAACTTGAATTTAAATAAACACTTGAGAAAGAAAAAACAAAACAGTGAATAAGTTTATTTTTCTCTATCTTTCTTGAAATATTGTTGTTTTTGAAACTCTCAGAAAAATTGACGACCTCAAAATACAGCCTAAGTTGAAGAATACATGACTATTGCTTTTTCACGGAGTGTTGCTGTGCTGTTTCCTGATATCATTTATAGAAGAGGTCACATATTGCTCAAAGAGAAATGCCACAGTGTAACGTTAGCCTGTTGTTAACGAAGGGTATTTAAAGAATGCCAATATCAAGGAAGCTGGGCCTCTTTCTTCATAAAGATGCTTAAAAACCCAAAACTAGTACTTTATAATACATAATATGACTATCACTGACGGCATAAGTTTGGAATTTGGTACTGCAAAGGCACGTTTTTAAAAGTTACAATAATTTTATTTAAAAATTATATTGGAAAAGATCCACTTTCATTTATAGTACTGTTTTAAAATAATCCATTTGAAGCAAAAATTATTAGTTAATTTAATTTAGAGAGAGCAAAGTTCATAAATTTGGTATGTAAATGAGTACCATTTGGTAAATGATGGGCCCGACAAACACTTTACCCAGGACTAGACTGGATAACTTAAAGTTTGCTTTAGAACTAGTTATTCTCCAGATTCAAGACAGATCAATCCAGTTTCAGATTTAGAGATCAAAAAGCTGCCTTTATACTGTTATTTTTCAAACACGCACAAGGTTTTTTATTTGGGTAGCTATAGGGTAATGCGAATTTTCTCATTTAACTCTTCTATTAAGTATGTAATCTAAATGGTAAGAAAATACACTTACTGTATCAAATAAAAACAATCTACCATTTTAGCACTTTCATTTTTCTCGATTTTACTCAAGCAAAAAGTTTGTATTTTTATTTGGGGGAAAGCAGGAAGATCCTGAGAAGGAAGAAAAGTCGTTATAAACCTTACGTGGATTTCAGTAGCAGACATCTATCATTAATTATGCCAGCTCTGAAATCCTTTCCCAATGTCTGTCTTGTGATTTTGGATAGAGTGAGTCCTTCCACCGTCTGGGTCATCACCCAAGTGGGCACATGATCTATGTCTGGACAACTTTAGTACTCCATCCACCTCACCACTAGGATTATTTCAAGGCTGGATCTGAGAGTGTCATTTAACTTCTGCTTAAATTTCCTAACCATCTATCTCAGTGAGTTGATTTGAAAATTAAATGATTTTAAAAAGTATTCAAAAATCCCCAGAATAGTCCATGAAAAATTCCATAAGCACCCATAACTGTTAGCTATTATTATATTAGATATGAATTTATACAGTAATTACCAAAATAAGGTAAGATTTGAGTCTCAGCTATTAGCATTCCCTTGAGCTCAACATAGAAACTTTTCAGAATCCTGTATTCACAATTATGTATGTCAATTAATTTTTCCTCGTGCATTGATTTTAAAGTAATAAAGATATGGTTTTCTACTCTTGAAACTATAACTCTTAACTGACAAATGTTTAATCAATTCTTTTAATTTATACTATGATCCAACAATATTGCTTAGACATTCTGCTTTAGATTAATGAAGTTCATTTAAATATTAGGACACATACCAGAGTATTATATAAATCTATGTGTGTTTATGTGTGTAGGCGTAAATGTATATATACATACATATCTATATGTATGTATGTGTGTGTGTGTGTGTGTGTATGATTTGGCATATACCTATAACAATACAGTGATTTCTTCAAATGCTGCATAGTATAGCAAGAGACATGCCATATAGTGCTTGACTAATAGTTTAATCATGATTTTTCACATGATCACAATTATTAAGAAATTAATATATTTATCTGTGGATACTTATAACACAAAAGATGAAAAAATAAAAATTTCATGATTTGAGTGGTGAGGTTTCAAGTTAGTATTTTCCTTTCAAATTAATTTTACCTGGCTATATTTTTGTCAGGATTACCAAGTCAGAAGAATAGATACCAAGTTACAGTTATTTGCACTTTTTTAACACTATACCTCTACCCATGCCAATACATTCACTTAATATGCCCACTCCTCTGTTCATTGCTCAAAATTCCAATAATCTTTCAGGGTCTGCCTCAGATCCCACCTCTTCAATAAAGATCTCCCTGACTACGTCAACCTGGAGTGAATTCTCCCAGCTCTGAGTTCCCCTGTAAAATTCTTTTCTGTACAATGTATTTAGAAATTAATCATGCAGTGTCTGGAGACAGTGAAAACAGAGCCCGGACTTTGAAGTCAGATAGGCTAGAAATGAATTCTAACTTTACTATGAAATAGCTACATGACTTTGGGCAAGTTTCTTGTTCTGTAGCAGAGTAACTCTCTGGTCCTTAACATGGGCCAATTATTGGGGCACCTGGGTGGCTCAGTCGGTTGAGCATCCGACTTCAGCTCAGATCATAATCTCTTGGTTCCTGAGTTTAAGCCCCCATGGGGCTCTGTGCTGACAGCTCGGGGCCTGGAGCCTGCTTCGGATTCTGTGTCTCCCTCTCTCTTTGCTCTTCCCCCGCTCATGCTCTCTCTCTCCTTCAAAAATAAAAAATAAAAAAACATTTAAAAATTATAAAAAATATTTAAAAAACATGTGCCAATTATTGTTTAATATACCTTATGTGTATTAACTTATTTACCCCACACAATGACCCCCTAAAATAGGTGGTGTTTTGAGTCCTTCTGCATAAAGGCACTGACACACAATGCATGGAACTTTCTCTATGGATCTTTCTCTATAGCTACAGTACAGTAAACTAGGTAAGCACAGATTGTTTCAGTGCTCTGTGGAAAAATCTGGAAGGCAGGGATTGCTTGATTTAAGCAATCTTCATATTCCCAATACTGTATATAATATCAATAGGTGATTCTTGAGTTTCCCCTATAACAGACATCTTTTTAAAAAAGATTGGTTCTAGAGGAAATTTGGGCAAAAAGTATTCCTAGTAATAGAATTTCTTCTTCCATGAATTACATTAACATTAGCATTTTTCAAAGTGTGGCTATACAGCAAAAAATGGTCCCATGGCCAAATGTATTTGAGCATGACTGCATATTTTCACTCTCATTCTGGAAAATTACCATTCTGGTATTCATCAATTAAAATAATATTTATAATGAATCTCACACTAAATATATAAAGGTAAGTAAGATAAAAACAATCTATGCCCTGATGGTTTCCATGATCTATCAGATCTCTGAGATCTTGTAATAAAAAAGCTTATTTTACCTTATTCAAATGAATATATTCCAACACATTAGATCAGAAGTTCTTAATACATATCAACATTCCAAACAACATACTATGGAAAATATTGCCCGTTAATGTTACCTAAATCAGATAATATATTTTTTTATCTCTCATCCTAGGTTTACTCTCTGTAATATTTCTGATTTTCATAACAGAGAATGGTGATTCCATAGTTAATGGTATATATTATTACTTAAATATTAAAATAAATTGTTAGAAATGTTTACATTGCAGTTCTATTTGAAGATACTTTATTGTTAAAATGCTGTATAATTGATGTTAATGCACTGATAATAAAGTGGGCCAAAAGTAAAAGTAAAAGATCACAAAAATTTCTACTACAAGCATAAATAAGCAAAGGTTTGTAAAACACTAATTTACTGATTTGCAGTTGTTCAATTAATACATGCTAGATTTATACAGTGTTTGGTTGAATCAATACTCCAGCCATTGCTATAACACTATAACTTGATTTCTGTGACAGGGCAGAGTATCTCTTCCAGACTTAAATGGAAAATTGGAAAAATGAAAAGAAAAACAAATCAGGCACCATTTTTCTGTCACATGGAGTTATTACTTAGGGGGAAAAAAGCTGCCCTAAATTATCTGGTCAATTGTCTTGATTTTCATTATTATTTTTTTTAATTTTAATATTACTCTCATGAGTTATTAGTGAAAAAAAGTTATCAGACTTCGTTTGTCTTCATACCTCATATCTTTTAAACATCTCTTTCATATCGAAATATTCTTCTTTGGTATTAGTAGCTTTTTATGAGGTGTCTACATCTACTTCTATGAATATTTATTCTGTATTCTCTCCAAAAGTAACACCTACTGTTTTCATCTTCTCGGTGTGGGCATTAACTAAGATTTAATTTGAGGAGCTTTTCTGTATAGCCTTTTGTCTATATTTACCTCCGTATCACCAGAGATGAAATCAGTGCTTGGAATTTCCAAGGTGTTCAAAAATATGTGGTAAATGAATGCGTGAGATAAAGCTGAATAAACCATGACAGATGTGGAGGCCATAAAGCAGGAGAAAAGGGGAGAGCAGGCAGAATGAATACTCACATGAAGTGCTCCATGAGAGCACTTCTGACACGTGAGACATTGAGATCACACACGTTTATGAGGTAAATCATGGCTCTATTAATAGTAAATGGAACCCTAGCCTTGTTAGAATTTATCTCCAAAATATACATGGTAGCAAGAGGAACCATCTCTCTTTTTTTTTTCTCCTTACCCTTTTATTCTGTGTCTTGAATAATGCCTGGAGACATAATACACGTTCAATAAATATTTGCTAAGATAATAAATGAAGCCTCTCGGTTAAACTGATTTATGAGTAAAAATATAATCAACAATTTTTTTTTTATTTTAGAGAGAGAGCATGAGTACAGGAAAGGGGCACAGGTACAGGGAGAGAGAATCTTAAGCAGGCTCCATGCTCAGTGAGGTGTCCCACAGGGCTCGATCTCACGATCCTGAGATCATGACCAGAACCAAAATCAAGAGTCAGATGTTCAACCAGATGAACCACCCAGGCATCCCCAAAATACTGTCAATATTATTAATACAATCAGTAGAATTTACCACCAGGGTGATGCAGATAAATACCTGTCAACAGTCAATTCATCAAATCACAATCACTGCTCAGGGAATTTCTTGAATTTTAGCTTTCTCGGGTCTACATTTCTTATCCTTATTTGAATGCGTTTGTATTAACACTCTAATCATAACAGAGTTGCATAACTAATCTTAAGAATAAGTTAAATATATTTATCTTGAGGTCTAAATTTCCAGATGGATACGTGAGACTGCTGCATATTTTGTTTAGTCATTGCCTTTGCATAATATGATAGGTCAAAAATCTAACTTGTTATTGAGGTATTTTAACATTCCTTAAAAAAAGAAACGCTGTCACAACTAACCATAATACAGCATCTACTTTTTCATTTTTCACATAATTGATGTTTTATTCATATTTGTTAATTATGAACAATGAAATGTCAGGGTTCACTGAGACCTTACGTGTCATTCTTTCCAAAGTTTCTTTAAAGTTTGAGTTACTTTTCAGTTTGAATCAACTTTAAAAGATGACAAGGCCAGTGCTCATCACCTCTTGACCCTTTCTGCCATGGTGGACTCCTCCTCCTTTCTCCTAATCCTTATTAACTGAGAGTTGAACCCAAATATGCCAATGACCTAAAAAAAAATTATACATCTCTTCCTTACTGTTCCTAAAGAAAAGTCATCCACATTGTCTCATTTCCTAGAAAGCCGGTTCTCTGAAATAGGAGAATGGTGAAGGCCAGTCTTCTACAATGGTTCTGTCTTAACCAATGCTCAAGTGCAACAAAGATACCGTGCATTGATGTTTTGTGTATAAATAATAACTGACTGGACTATTTTGAAATAAAGACATCAACATATACATAAATTATACAATTTTACCACCCAGCTGAAGGTTTTGAGTAGTTTTCTCCTTTTTAGAATTATTTCATATTTGAACACAATATACTATTCCTCCCATCAAGTGAGATTAAACACAGAAAAGTGAATTGAAATGGACAGTAAGATTAACCGATGAGAAATTTCAAGCTCACATTATATAACTGCATATCATCAGGACTTTTGTCAAAATTCAACATTGATTTTTGCCAATAACGACTTAGATGGAAAGAAATCAAAAGTTCATTCATTAGGATTCTAAAGTCAGTTTTCTAAAGTTTAAAAAAATCCAAATTCAAATAAATTGGATTAGCATATTATAACATGACAATTGAACCAAATATGCAGGTGTCTTTTCCTTCGGAAAAAGTGAAATTTCAGACAAATTTACTTGACATATTTTTAGGTTCAGTTATAAAACTACAAACTGTATTTAGAATGTTAACATCAACAATTGCATAAGTTAAAAGAGCCTCCTTTCTAGTGTCTTGTCTGGTCTTCTAAAAGTTCCTGGATGGGCAATAAAAATATCTATTAATAATTTTATAATGAGCTCTCACTGTAAGAAAAAATATGTAGCGTTTTAAAACTAGCTGTCATGTAATGTACAAAATAGTGAATACATTTGTTATTCATTACCTGATACTTTATAGTTATGAATTTTTCATATCCCTGTAGTGTCATCTTACCCCAGCTGCCCTGGCATACATCCTGGTTCAAATCAGGGCCAGCCAAACATAAATAAATAAATGAAGTTGAACAGGTAGCTCTTGGAGGTCCTTTTCTATGATATAGAGAAAAATCTTCATTTTGTTTTTAGAAAGGCTGTAGTCAGGTAGGTATTGGAAAAAGGGATAGTTGGTTGATATTAATAAATAATTCAAATACACTCATATTTTAAAACAGCTGTTGGATATTAACTCTAGACAGCTCAGACTGTCCCTAGAACTAAATCATTTACATATAACAATAGAAATTAACAAGTCCTTAGCTATCCATTCTGCTGTACTTGAGACATTACCTTCTGAATCCTAGAAGTCATGGTTTTATTGCCTTAAGAAATGTATTTAAATGCATTTCATGAAATTTCTCATTGCCATTTACGTGGCAAAATTTTCCTGTCATAATATCTCATTAATATTTAAATATCCTTTTCTTAAAGACAGGCAGATTGAGAGGCCTGCCTTAAATTGGGATGTGCTAAATTAGCAAATCAAGTATCCTCTGCAGTGAGTTGGTTCTGTTTATACACTTATTTTCACATGACACCAAGAGAAATAATATCACCTGTAAGATACACACAATCAATGCTCAATTCCCTCAAATTTACTGTAACTTGATCATCTACTTTCTTAAGAATAAATATCATAAAGTGGTAACAACAGGTTTTTTTAAACCTTGAATCTTTTCTCTTTTTATGTAAAATAATCATAAGCAAATTTTCATATTCTAGTTTTTATTAAAAGCAAATGACTTAGGATGACCGTCTCACGTAGGATTTTGCCATATTCTTCTGTAAGTGTTAATTTAATGTAGCCAGCTACAATTCTAAGTTAACTGGACTCTTTTGAACCAAAATAACTTGTTCTGATATTTTCATCACAACGGTTTCAGTGTTAAGCTAGTGTTAATGTTGAAGTTCCACTGGCTCCTGTGTACAAATGGGCCTGAAGTCTGTTCTATTAAAGATGATCCAAAGAAGTTTCTTATCTCAACAATTAAATCAGAATCATACAGGCTTTCTCACATTTTAATAATGTCCAGATGGTGGGTGAACTAAAATAAAACTATGATTTCAACAAAAGTTTGGGAAAATATTAGCATAGTACAAAAGACTAAGAACACTAAGGAAGTTATTTTCAAACTAGTTTTTCCTTGCTTCAAAAAATGCCACTGGCAAGAATAATGATGCTTCCATAATGTTACTAGAGTGCTATATTTGTAAAGCAGCATGTAAGCCTCATAAAAGGGTAATGAGTTCCTTAAGTGATAGTAAAATAAGCTTTCATGTAGAGATATGCTGAGGTACTACTGTTCATGGCCAGCAGTGGAGTTGCATTACCTATTTTGTATTGCAATTTTCACTAACAGGAAAAAAAGGAATTACGTTAATGGTCACATTTTCCTTCCTCTGACACACAAAAAAAGGACTCCAGTGGAGTTCAACTAAGTAGAGAAAATGATAAAATCTTATATACAATTTATACTTATTTAGCCATTCTTCTGTATATAAGCATGTTGTTTGAGCAGACTAGGAGTAAATTTCGCTAGCTGATCCGAGAATTACCACTAGATATCCATTTTTGGTTGATTTGGTCTGCTATATTTATCAATTATTGCAGCTTCGTAAAATATTGCATGGCTTCTTTGACATTTATATTAACACTTGTCTTCTCCCTTCCATGTTTTCATGAAAAATAATAGTCAATAAAAGGAATCACTGAGTATTGGTGAAAATTTATTTTAATTAAAGATTTATAAAAAATTTAAAAAGCCTTTTAATTTACCTTATTTCTTATAAGGGGAAAAATTTTGTCTATCACATAATTGAGATTCCCCAAGATTGGAAATTTCATGTTGAATTCTACTGGATAACTACCTACAAAACCAAGACAACTATTCCATCCTCTTTCACCATTCTTAATTGGATGGATTTCTTGTTCTTTAGCAGCAAGAGGAAACAGATGCTTCCAGAATTCACAAACTTCCAGTCAGTGGCAGGTACATGAAATATCTCACTATTTTGTCATATTAAGTTTGGAAAGGCAACATGTAGAGTGAGAGAAGAGAATATATCTAAGAAGCTTAGGTACATGGTTCTGAAGGATTCAAATGGAAATTATGACTTCCGAAGCAGGTATTTAAACACAAATGCCTTTGAATGACAGACTGCAGATAAATATAGATGACTGTGGTGAGGGAAAGCTCTCATTCTGAGGCCTAAAAGATTTATGTCTCCTCCCAGAAAAGCAGAATCCAAAAGGTAGAGGATAGAACTTTCTATGGTTTCATGAAAAGCTAAACCCGTTAGCACCGAATTATTCACGTGCTTTGCTCCAAATATATCAACTTTTGCATGAGTGAAATCAAGACAAATAAAAGTGCCAAATGCTAAATTCTGTTTTCATTGGACAGAGTACATGTATATATCTAGTATTTTAATTAAACTCTTGATTAACAGAAAGGCTAGGCAAGAAAACTGGCATTGTTCTCTAGTCATTGATGTATACAGACTTGTGCATGTTTGAACATAAAGGTGGCTTTTGAATTCTCAAGTCTGAAAAAGTTGTTGGAACGGGCTGTCTGCTTAGCCTGAGACCAACTAGTTCCTCAGCATATAGTTTCAGGCCAGAGAACCATGGGTAGCATTAAAAAAAAAGTACATGTTTTAGGCAAGATTTCCTATAATTAAAAAAATTCTATCTTATCAAGAAATGTATACCTAAATGGCTATTTCCTTTCTAGAAAGGAGCAGAGAATAAGACAACTATCCTAAATTCTTTCTCAAAAAATAGATTAAAAAGAGGAAGAAGAAAACTGTTTTTGGATACAATCATAATTCTTCATGATATTCAAAATAAATTTTAACATCTTATAGGAAAAAGCAAAATATAAGCCAATATTTCTCTAATAAATCAAAATTTTTAAATACACAGGCAACAAATGGCAACAAAAATGAACACAAAGTTCAAAATAACCAAATTATAAAAACAAAAAATTCAAACAAAGGATTCGATAATGAACAAAACACTTTTAAAAAAAACTTGAATTAAGTCCTATTTGAAAGGTAGATATTAAGGTTGTAAAAATAATGCAGTAAGAAAAGGTTTATCTTAAGGACAAGATGACTGAATTAATATTTGGCAATTACCCTCACAAAATGGAAGAAAATAAATGGGATGAGGCCCCTGTCTCTCTCATTTTACTGCTATGCATTTACTCATTTAATAGTAATTCATGAAATGATGGTTTAGGCAAGCAACCATATATGAAAGAAAAGTAACACACGATGCATGTGTTGATAAACTATTTTGAATTATTTGACAGTGTTTCTTCCGGGATTTTTATTACCCTAATTCTTCTCCATAGAAGCAACCCCCTTTATCTTTACATATTCCTTGCCTGAGTGTGATCTGCCAAATTCTAAGATGGTCTCCATGCCCTTTATCCAATGGTTTTAATCTTGTACTTACATTATGTGGCAAAGGAATTTTGTGAATATCATTAAGGTTACCAGTTAGTTGTGGTTAAGATAGAGAGATTATCAGAGCATGCCTAATGTAATCACGCATGCTATTTAAAACAACAGTGTTTTCTCCAATTGGTAGTGGAAGCGAAAATCAGTGGTTGGAAGCTTCAAGGGACTCTAAGGAACTGTTGCTCATTGGGAAAAGGAAGGGCCATATGGAAAAAAACATGAGAGAGGTCCCTAGAAACAGCAACCATGAGCTGCCTGCTAACAAGGAAATGGGACCTCAGTCCCATAGCTACACAAAACCAGATTCTTCAACAAGGAACTTGGAAGAAGATTTTTCCCCAGAGACTCCAAATAAAAGTCCACGTTGGCCAACATCTAAGTTTTAACTGAACAGAGAACCCATGGAGCCCACCTGGACTTCTAACCTGCAGAGCTATGAGCAAATAAATGGGCATTGTTAACCTGTTAAATTTGTAATAATTTGTTACACTCTAAAAACAAATAAAAAAAACAAATAAGTGAAAACAAGTAACAATTTTAAAAATCCCTAACACATGGAGATAGAGGTAATATAGTAAGCCAAGAAAATAATTTTCAATTTAGAAACTATAGGCACTGAGAGACATAAGCCATAGTCAATACATGATGATTCAAATGTAGCCTTTCAAGCTCCCAGTCCTTCCAACATGAGATCAGATGAAGTTTCTCATGACCATGGAAGGGAGGATTTCAAAAGACAATGGTAATAATACCATATTCAAGATCTTAGATGGTATTAGATTTCTAAAAAGGAATTCTGTCACCTTTCCTTCCTCCAAGATTTGGCTAAAATTATGAACTTAATAGACATATACATCTGAGCCACAGGAAGATTGGTATCTTTTCCAGGAAGACTCCAAGAAGGAGAAAGTCAGTATTAAAAAAGATAAAGAAAGGGTGCCTGGGTGGCTCAGTTGGTTAAGTATCCAACTCCAGCTCAGGTCTTGATCTCATAGTTCATGAGTTGAAGCCCCATGTCAGGCTCTGTGTTGAGAGCTCAGAGCCTGGAGCCTGCTTCAGATTCTGTGTCTCCCTCTCTCTCTGCCCCTCCCCTGTGCTCACTCTCTCTCTCTCTCTCAAAAATAGATACACATAAATAGATAATAAATAAATAAGTAAATAAATAAATAAAGGAAATACATGGCAAAGCATGGTAAATAAATTATAACAACATTTGTTAAGTGTTCATTACATGTCAAGCATGAATATAAAATACTTTCATTAATTTATTCAACCTAAACACAGTAAGATAAAACTAATATTTCCCCTACCTTACAATTGAAAATCTGAGGTATAGAGTACTCACATATTTTTTCATGTCCCCACAGCAAATAACTGAAAGACCAAGGTTTGGATTCCAGTATTCTGGCATCTTGGTTTGTGCACTTAACATTTATCCTACAGCTTTAAGATAGGAGATGATAAACCAATCGACTAAACAAGAAAAATATTTTCATGATGGTTTTAGGCAAATGGTCCAGAAAGAATCTGTCACACACCTGTTGCACCAATCCCAGGACAGAAAGCTCTCAATGGCATGACAGCAATACAGTGATTCTTCTGTGTCCAAATATGCAACTAGTGTAGGATCACAAGTGGATGGCCCCACCATTTTTCCAATATATGATAAAATCAGCACAGTGGTTAAATAGAGAAGTGGGCCTAAAGATATTTTATTTACTTCTTTATTTTTAATGTTTATGTATTTTTGAGAGACAGAGACAGACAGAGAGAGAGAGACAGAGTGTGAGCTGAGGAGGGACAGAGAGAGAGGGAGACACAGAATCCAAAGCAGGCTCCAGGCTCTGAGCTGTCAGCACAGAGCCTGATGTGGGGCTTGAGCTCATGAACTGTGATATCTACCAACATAAAATAGATCCCTGAGTAAAAGTCTCAAAATAATGTCTTACTTTGATATTGAGATACAATGGTTATTTTACAAATAATAGGTTTTTGCCCATTCTTCTTATTACGCATTTTGCACAAACTTAGAGATTTTATACCTTACTTTGTATGGGTATCCATTATAGATTAAATTGCTGAAAAAAAGTTTTCAGGATCCAAAAATGGTAAATTTTACATGATCTATTATTTCAATGACATAACCATGGATGAATTAATGAATATGTGATACTGTAGCATTGGAGAAATCATCTGGAACAGCTTGATTATTCAAAGTTTCTCAGAATTGCTTTGGAATATAATTATAATTTTGACCTACTTGCATGCTTCATTTATGAGTTTTATATTCACATATTCATTTGAAATTTTATATATGTACATAATTAATATTTATTTTTCTCTTATTGTCAATCCTGTTTTTTGTGTAACTGCCAGCAATAAACAAACAAAAACAAATCAAAAGAACAAGTACTTTCTCAGAAGACCAAATAGGAAGTATGCGTTACATTCATACTTTTTTTAAAAGAGCAGTTAAGAATGAGATCATATATTATCCCCATTTAATGATAAATGATGCCAGAATGTTTCTTACATTTAGTTTTAAAGTGAAACCTAGAAATTGTGGTTAGATCTAAACTTAGCTGTGTCTCTTCAGATTCATCACTTGGTACCATATGCTATGTTTCTGATCACAATTCTCATAATCTGTGGAGTGGCTACAGATGTCTTTTTTCAATAAAAAGAGTGATCATTTTGCTAAAGGATGGACATGGGCCACTTTTCTAATTTTAAGTTGAAAAATTTGTTCCACTTTACAGATTTTTAAAAATATTTTCTATACCTGGCTATTCTAGACAGTCCATTTTTATCAGTTTGTCTATTTCAAGTAATACTTTTCAAAGATTCATCCTGAGGTTATGTTTTGAAATTGTATTCATACTTTCACTCAATATTAATTTTTTTTGGAGTTTAGGTAAATTTATAATTTCCTCTTTCCTGACCACAATTAGATAGTGATGAAATCAAAACATTTTCATTCTTTAATCTTAAATTATGTAACTCTAACAGTGAATTGAAAATGTAGATTTTATGCTTTTGTTAATTCCAGGCATTTCTAGAAATTTAATCCCACATGTTAGGAATTATTGAATAATTTGATGATTGTTATTGAATAATTTATCCAACTTATGGATAAAGAAACTAAGACTCACAGATATTACGTGAGTTGCTTCACAGCAGGAGGAAGTGACAGATTTAGAGCCAAATTCAGGAAATGTGATCCACTCAACTCAAGAGCTGAGTTTGGGACTTTTACACAGTGTTATCTCACACAGTCATATTTTTTATTTCCAGGTTTTCAGACACTTTTTTTTCTTATATTGAGACACTCCCTTGAAGTTTATTAGACATGAGGTGATGCTCTGTATTTAAGAGAAACCCTAAAGTTTCTCTTAAGTTTACATAATTATGTATATATTTAGAATCTAATGAATCTTTCCAAAGCATAACATGAGGGAATGATCCCCACATCCATTTATACATGGAGGTTTAATCAAAGTAAATAATATTTCTGGATGCTGCCATATCTATTTCTAAAAACTTTGATTTTGTCTAATTTTATTGCATTTCTATAGTAGTTTTTTTATTAATAATTGATTTAGGATCTCTCTCTTTGTTGATTGTATCTTTTTTTTTAAATTTTTTTTCAACGTTTATTTATTTTTGGGACAGAGAGAGACAGAGCATGAACGGGGGAGGGGCAGAGAGAGAGGGAGACACAGAATCGGAAACAGGCTCCAGGCTCTGAGCCATCAGCCCAGAGCCTGACGCGGGGCTTGAACTCACGGACTGCGAGATCGTGACCTGGCTGAAGTCGGATGTTTAACCGACTGCGCCACCCAGGCGCCCCTGTATCTTTATTTTTAAAATTTTCCTTAGGAATTTATTTCCTTCTAGTAATTTCCAATTAGTGCATAAATAAAAATTGACTCCAGAAGGAAGAGATTAACTGGTTCAGGACACATCTGATATCCCGCTTCAAAGTGAATCAAGAAATATACTAGGTTTCATTAAAATTGTGTAGATTCTCTCCTGTACTGTTGATATTCTTTGACAATCACCTAAAACTACCAGATAGGCAGTCATAACAAATAGACAACAATTCTGCTTAACTTAAACTACCATTGATACAGAAAATTGCCGAATTTGCTGAATGCATGGGGCTTAAATGTTTTGTTGTTCATTAATTTATTCATTCAAAAAAAACCCCAAAAAACCCAATGATGGAGTATTGGCTATGTACCAGGGTTTTTACTCTGTATGAGTTATGCTACCTGTTACTTATATGAAGGAACTCCTGACATGGTGATCACCATTAGCATGACTCTATCATTATTACAGTACTAGAACAGCCAGCAGTGCTTTGTAAGTTTCTTCTTATTTCTGTATTGCTCAATTACCTTTCTTCTTTACTTAAAGATATAAAGGAATTTGATTTGCAAATCTGTGATAATCTCAGTACTATATCCCCTTGTAAATTAGGAAAACATTCATTGTGGGATTTATATTCTACTGCAGAGTTGTTTCACTAAGCTGGTTTGTAGTTTGGAAAATGCCGTCAGCTTTCCCTAGTTGTGCAATTTTACAAAAAGTATCTGAAGTTTACTGATAAAATGAAAGGCCATTAATACTAATTTACTATTATTTTTTATCCATGAGATTTAGTTTTTAGAACCTTTCTTACAATGTCTTTTGTCTTAATAAGACAATAATGATTATGATGATATAAATAATCTTTTTTTATATTTAAATGTAAAAGTATATAAGGGTGTCCAACAATGCATTAGTAATACCTTATGGCAAAATTGGATATGTCCCAAAAACGTAAAGTTGGTTTAATTTTACGAAATACATTAACTTGATGTGTTTCATATGTAAAATAGATTAAAGAAAATTTTGGAGAAATATATTTCAAAAAATTCAATTTCCACTTATAAAACTCTCAGTGAACTAGTTCAATATAAAACTTTCTTAGACTATTAAAAGTTATAAATCTAGAGGATAATTTATATTGGTGCTATGTGTTCAAAATTAGAATCTAGAAAAAGAAACCCATTGTCATTGCTTCTACTTAATACTGAATGAAGAAGTCCTAGTGTGTATAGATGGAATGTAAGAAAAATACTTCCTCATTTGGAAGTGACATGAGTGAAATAAAGAAATGATAAAAAATTACCAGGGATTTCAGTAGTAGTGCTAGGCACAAATCCATACATTAAATACACTGATTATACACCAGTAACAGAAAACATAAGGTAATAATACTAATACTTTGAAGAAAAGTAGAGTGCTTGGGAATTAATATTCCATGACAAAAAACAACTTCTACTACTCTGCAATCAATGTAATTCTACACAAAATCTCATAGACTATCAAAATGTGACTAATAAAAAACAAAGGGAGGGGGGGCCAAGAACACCAAGATAATTTTGAAGAACAAGGTACGGATACCAGATTTCTAACTATGAAAAATATAGTAATTAATATTACTATTTGAAATTATATATTACACATATAATTTCATATAATTATAATTATATATTATTTAATATTATTAATTACTAGAATTTTAGTAATTAAATGATGGAGTACAATCAAACCAATGGAATACAATCAAGAATCTAGAGACTTAACTATCCAACATGGAAATCTTATTTATGAAAAATGTGGCAGTATGTATTGGTAGCAAATACTTAGTACTTTTATTTCTGTAATTATAAGTAAAAAAAACTCTGACTTAGCATTGCCCTTATCTGAATATACCAGAGATACTTAAAATTAAAATTCCCTTTATTTTCCTGTTTTTAAAAATAAGTAGATTATCATTGTTTTTTGAAAGTCTTTAATACTTGACAACTGTATAGAACTTAGTATACAGTGACACCCAATATACTTAGTATACAAGTATACATGATAACAACTTATAGAACTTAGAAATCATAGGCTTAGTTAATGAAAGTAGTCATGAATTATTAAATACAAACTTTATTTGATCAACAATTATAGGAATTTTATTATTATTATTAATATCATTAATATTATTCAGGAATTTTATTTCTTCTAGGCAAATAAGCTAATTTTTTTCTAGGAAAAGTATAAAATTAAATTAAATTCTGTTCTTGGAATACACTTCTAAAATGTTCTATTTTCTCAATCTTTGCTTATATAATTTTTGTTATTCATAATAATATTTGTGTCTACTCTCTAGATGACCCTGATTTTTTTTTCCATGATTTTTCTATTTCATTAATTTTTTATAAAGAACTAGCTTTTTGGCCTTGTGGCTATTATTTGCTATTTATATCCTTAAATTTTGTTCTTTATCAATGTCTCCATTGTATATAATTTGGTCTTGCTCTGTCATAATTAGTTTTATTTCCTAGTGTAATTTCTAGCTTTATTCTTTTCTAATAATTGCTTAAGGCTATTAATTTTCCTTGAAGCACCACTTAAGTTTCATTCTTTAAGTTTGATATGCTGTGCTTACATTATTGTTTGCTTCTTCTATATTCCATGAAAATGTATTATTTGAAATAGAAGTTGGGAGGTATATATTTTCGAATATATGGTGTGCTTGAAGTTTTTTGTATACTAAATATTCATGTAATTTATACTGTAGTCACAGGGAACCGTCTGTATAATATAGATTCTTGGGCTTTTATTGATGCTCACTGTATGCAATAACATGAAATCAAGATACAGGAAAATTCTTAGTATGCTTGAAATTAATGGGTATCTTAATTAGGATGTTTTACAAATCTTCTAAGTCCCATCCAAATATTGATTTCTTGATCTACAAATAGTGAGAAAATCATTTAAATCCTCCATTTTATGGTGAATTTCTCAGTAACTGTGTAATTATCGTAATTTTTCTCTGTACATTGGTCTCAATTGATCCATGAATTTTGTGATGCTCTCTCAGATTAATTATTAATTAAGTAGGCTTACTATGGTTTTATTTTCTTGAAGTACTTTTCTTCTAATCCTAAAATAGATGCAATAATTTTGCTCTGTCTTATTTTCAACCTTTCTGTTTTTGAGCTTGGAAATTTTATAATGATTATGATTACTAAAATATTTTCAAAACTAATTTCAATCTGGTTGTAGCTCATGATTTTTCCACAGGTTGGTTTTTTTTTTTTTCTTGATTTTAGGTCTTCTTTTAGTTCATATTTTTTTTAATTTTTTTAAATTATTTTACTTTTTGGGGCGCCTGGGTGGCGCAGTCGGTTAAGCGTCCGACTTCAGCCAGGTCACGATCTCGCGGTCCCTGAGTTCGAGCCCCGCGTCGGGCTCTGGGCTGATGGCTCAGAGCCTGGAGCCTGTTTCCGATTCTGTATCTCCCTCTCTCTCTGCCCCTCCCCCGTTCATGCTCTGTCTCTTTCTGTCCCAAAAATAAAAATAAACGTTGAAAGGAAAAAAAAAATTTAAAAAAATAAAATTATTTTACTTTTTTAAAGTAATCTCTGCACCCCATGTGGGGCTTCAAATAACCACCTCAAGGTCAAGAGTTGCATATTGCACCAACTGAGCCAGCCAGGCACCCTGAGTTCCTTTGTTTTTAATCTGTTAATTCCCTATATTGTTCCAGCAGTTCATTACTCCATTTTATCCTTTTGGTGGTTACTGATAAAATTTATACTGCCTATCATAAAAATTAAAATTAATCAATTTCTATACACTTTCCACTCAAACAATACATGGGCCTTAGAACAGTTTTTATTTTTGACCACTCTTAACTTTATTATAGTTCTGTATTTATATATGACTATAACCTCTAAAACCTATTTTTGCTTTATTATAAAGTTAAGACCTATAATTTTTGTCATATACTTACTAATTTTATTGCTCACATTTCTTCTTGCATTATGGATACAATTTAGGGGATCATTTCCTTCTGTTTGTATTTTATCTTTAGAAATTCCTTTAATCAGTTAGAAATTGGCTCATCAACTTTTAGGTTTAGTTTGTTTAAAAAAAAAAAAAAGTCTGTATTTCCCTATTGGTGAGATGCTGTTTGGTTAGGTATAAAAGTCAAGATTACCAATAATTGCCCCTCTTATTTTTTAAAGTACCTTTTGGTTTTATCTATTGGCTTCTATTGTTGTTGAAGCTAAGTAGTTTACCAGGTGATAATTATTTTTATTTTTAGGAATTTATATTTTTACTTTTAATGCTACCTTGAGTTTAAAGTAACAAAGTTTTATTGTTCTGTGGAGAATAATTTATTTCATTACATTTGTCGTGTTTTGTGATTTTTAAACCTTCCTGAACCTGAAAAATCACTAATCAAAGGTTCTGTAAAATTATCAGTCATTATTCTATTTTCTTCTCATATAAAACTAACTAAATCTGTGCCTCATTTCATTCTACTCTCCATACATTTTAACCTCTAATACTTTCCATTATTATCATATATGAATTACACTCTGGGTAATTTCTATGGATCTATTCTCTATATCACTAATTCTCTCTTTTGCTATGTCTAGATTTTCAATATGTATACTGATTTTTAAAGATTATTTTCATTTTTTCATTGCTACACATTAAGTTTTTCAAATATACTACAGCTTTACATTGTTTCTCAAATTTTATAATATTTTAAACTTCTTAAATTCCTCAAAACTTTATTTTGCCTTTTTTGATAATTATATTCACTAAAACTTTTTAAATTCTAAACTTTTTTTTTCTTTTCCATGGAAATCTATTTCTTTGATATTTGTATTTAACTCCTGTTTAATGGAGCACTATCTTTGGGAATTTTGAGAATTCCAAGTTGAAGAGGAGTCCTTTCAGAGACTCCTGAATACCCAGTAAGATTGTTTTAGGTTAGTGTCACATACTGGGGTTTAGAAAATAAGATGTTGATAGAAGCTACATCTTCATATCTGTAATTAGAATTTCTTAGACAAAACTTTTCCTCCCACTCCCCTATACTCAGGAATTCAGCCTGAAACATAGTAATTACTTTCTTCTCTCCTTTTTCTAGTAGTGGAATCTTTTTTCCCCTCATCTACACTTTCAGTAAGACATAGCTTTTTACGTCTCCCTATTAATCTTAGTGGAACTCTAAGTGATGGGTCTTCTTGTATTAAAAGCAAATATATCATTTACTGTGACTAGAAAATGCCTACCAGCCATCTGTAGCTGCCTCAGCTCTAACTTAAAATTACAGATTCTATCCTACTATTTATCAGGCTCCTTAGCCCTATTTGAGAATTTTTATAATTTTTTTAATTGCTTGAGAACTTTATTAGGGTACCACATATTTCTTACATATCCAGATGTGTTCTATCCTTAATACTTACAGGAACATTTTAGCATTATTTATTGTCATATGTGAGCCCATTGTTCTTTTAAGAGTATGTTACATTTGATTTCCTAATATCTATATTCCAAAATGGTATCAGGCCATAATTTTGTTATGTCAATTTTTTTTAGATTATGGTTTACTGCAAATATTTATATAACTACCTCAATGACCTCAAAGTATTTTAAGTGTCTAAAATATTGATTTACTTATTCTTAACATGTAAGATAAATACTTTCTTTTTTTTTTATTTTTTAATTAAAAAAAAATTTTTTTTTCAACATTTATTTATTTTTGGGACAGAGAGAGACAGAGCATGAACGGGGGAGGCGCAGAGAGAGAGGGAGACACAGAATCGGAAGCAGGCTCCAGGCTCTGAGCCATCAGCCCAGAGCCCGACGTGGGGCTTGAACTCACAGACCGTGAGATCGTGACCTGGCTGAAGTCGGACGCTTAACCGACTGCGCCACCCAGGCACCCCTGTAAGATAAATACTTTCAATGCAACTTATTTTTTTAAGTGTTTTTTAGTTTATTTATTTATTTTGAGAGAGGGAGACAGAATGAGCAGGGGAGGGGCAGAGAGGGAGAGAAAGAGAGAGAATCCCAGGCAGGCACCATGCTGTCAGCAGAGAGTCTGACATGGGGCTTGATCTCACAAACCTTGAGATCCTGACCTGACCTGAAATTAAGAGTCCAGTGCTTAATTGACCAAGCCACTCAAACACCCCTCAATGCAACTTATCTCATCTAATAAAAAACTGAGCCACAAATGTCAAAACAACTTATGAATGATCATACACTTTTGGAGCAGCAGAGGTAGTATTGAAATATGGGCACTCTAGGTTGTGAATCATTATTTCCAAATTTTAGATTATATTTCCTAACAGGTTCTCTCCTCTGGTGATTAATACATGTCAGTTTATTTTTCTTAGGAAATTATTCATCTTACTTGGAGTCTTAAGTTTATGACTTAAAACATCTTTCACGGTGTTCTTGCCTAATTTTCATATCTCCTTCACTTCTGTACTGTATTTACTCACCCAAAACTAACTTATTTGTGTTTTTTCTCTATTTTCCCATCATACTTGCAAAAGATATTTTGATAATTTTATTGTGATTCTTTTTAAATATTGCCTTTTACATTTAATTATATTTTTCTGCTTTATAATTTAGTATTTCATGCTGTATTTTTATTATCTTCTTTATTCTGTTCTTTTCCAGCATGTAACAGAATGCTCATTTTAAATGGTTGGAAAAATAGGAAACCAAAAGCATCCAACAGCAACGAAACTTATGTGGATAAATTTTTCAGGATCAGAGATACAGGCTAGGTCAAAATCATTCATATAAGTGATGTTAAGTAATTGGATAGAAACAGTATCACAGTTACCGTTTTTAAGGCAATAGTAATTAATTCTTGACTTTAACACACTGTTCTCAGTATCTACTTACAACATGGACTCTGTGATAATACAGACTTTATTCTCTACTGGCTTTTTATTATAACATCTGCTCAAATCTCTTCTTTAAGTATTTGGTAAGAGGCACCTGGGTGGCTCAGTCAGTTAAGTGTCTCACTTTGGTTCAGGTCATGATCCCACAGCTAGTGGGTTTGAGCCCCACATTGGGCTCTGCACTGACAGGTCGGAGCCTGGAGCCTGCTTCAGATTCTGGGTCTCCCCCTCTTTTTGCCTCTCCTCTGCTCTCTCTCAAAAATAAACAAACATAATAAATGAATGAATGAATGAATGAATGAATAAATAAATAAGTGAGTGAGTGAGTAAGTAAATATTCAGTAAAAGGTTTAAAAATTTCTGAAAGGCAGTATGAAAATAGTCAGGAACTGGGTAATTTGAAACAAATGAGTTTTGTACAAATTGGAACTTCAATGCTACAGAAAGAGGAGACAGTTCTTAAAAAAAAATCACTCTTTTCCAGAGAAATCATTTCTAGTTGGAAACCATCAAGGAGTTTTTACTGATTATAGTGACTCACTTTGATATTTGATTTTCCTCTTTTTCCACTTGATTTCGTTTTTTTTTAATTAAAGTGTAAGTAACATACAGTATATTAGTTCCAGATGTACAATACAATGTTTCAACAATTCTATACATTATTCAGTGCTTATCATAAGTGTACTCTTAATTGTCTCTATTTCCCTCCTTCTCCACCCCACACCATCCCTTTACCCTCTGGCTATGACCACTCTGTTCTATGTATTTAAGAATCTATTTTTTTTGTCTTTTTTCCTTTTTTATTATTTGTTTCTTAAATTGTTCATGTGAATATCATATGATATCATATGAGATTTGTCTTTCTCTGACTTATTTTCCTTAGCATTATATTCTCTAAGACCATCCACGTTGACTTGTAAATAACAAGATTACTTCTTTTTGTGGCTGAGTAATTTACCACCTTAAAGCCCCACTAATTTGAAAAAATATATGCACTCCTACATTTATTGCAGCATTATTTACAAAAGCTAAGATACGGAAGCAATTCACGTGTCATTCAGTAAATGAATAGATAAAGAAGATACTTTTTATCTTCTTAAGAAGGTACTTATTTTCCCTTGATTGCTGAGATTTAGTAATTTTCAACTTGGAAAGGAAAGATGAAGGAATTTAAGTAAGGACAAACACAACTTACATACTACCCAGTGGGAGAAAGATTTCTCTTCACAGCCAGGGAGTACTCTAATCCGTTTGGATCATGAAAGGAAGATGAATATTTCTGATGGGAACAAATAAATACACCAATCTTTTTGAGGTATATGAGCAGCAAGCCTGAAGGAAATCATTAATGGATACTTCCCTATTCCCTGAAGCCTTGTATATAAGGAGTTTTTTCCTTAGATCAAAATGAGAAATAGTAAGATTGGTAAAACGGTGATTAAAAACAAGTAGACTTTAGGTAATTATTTAATTTGCACCCAGGTCATTCGATTTAAGAATGTGTTTAGATTGTGTGAACATTTATCTTATAAAAATGTCCTTTTTTTCTTATTTTTTTTTAAAAAAATAGTAGTATTGAAAAAGGAATGGCCCTTGATTTTCAACATGATTAATAGAAACCAATATTAACTACTTATGTTCATTATTATTTTTATAAATTTTATCTTTTGTGGAAAGAACATAAAATGCAACCTAACGTCATCAAAATTTTAAGTGTACATTATTTTTACCATAAGTACAAAAAGCAAGTGTACTTATTTTTACAATAAGTACAATTTATACAGCAAATTTCTGGAGCTTATTCATCTTGATAATTGAAACTTTAAGCCTGTAGATTAGTAAGTCTTCATTTCCTCCTTTCCCTAATCCCTGGCAACCACCATCTCACTCTTGGATTCTATGAATTTGACTATTTTAGATACCTCATACAAGTGGAATCATGCACCATTTGTCTCTCTGTGAACAGCTTATTTCACATAGCATAATGTCCTTGAAGTTCATCCATGTTGTCTCCTATTATAGATTCCCTCTTTTCTAAAGGCTGAATTGTTTAACATTGTATGTATTCATCACATTTTCTTTAGGTATTAATCTTTGATGGATGTTTAAGTTATTTCCATTTCTTGGCTATTGTAAATAAAGCTACATTGAACACAGGAGTGTTAATACCTTTTCAAGATCCCGATTTCAATTATTCTGGATAAATGCCCAGAAATGTGATCACTGAATCACATGGTAGTTCTACTTTTATTAACTGAGGAACTTCTATACTGTTTCCAAAAGCAGCTGTACCATTTTGCACTTCCAAAAATAGTGCACAAGAGTTCCCATTTCTTCACATTTTTTTCAAAACTTGTTTTTGTTTGGTTGATTGGTTTTGATAATAGTCATCCTGATAGGGAGGTGATGATGTAGTGAAAGCACATTGTAGTTTAATTTCAATTTCCTGATTATCTCCTGAACATTTTTTTCCATATAGATGTTGGCCATTTGTATGTCTTCTTTGGAGAAATTTGTATCCAAGTCCTTAGCTCATTTATTTATCAGGTTATCAGGGTATTTTTCCTATTTAACATTAGGAGTTGTAGGATTTCTTTATGTATTTTGGAAATTAAATTCTCATCAGCTATATATGGTCTACAAATATTTCCTCCCATGCCATAAATTTCCTTTTTACTCTGTTGATGGTTTCCTTTGCTGTAAAGCTTTTTAGTTTGATATAACATCTCTTGCTTATTTTTGTTTTGTTGACTTTTTGGCACCATATTCCTGAAATTATTGCTAATCATAGAGCTTTTCCCTTTATTTTCTTCTAGTAGTTTAAGTTTGGGGTCTGAGGTGTGAATCTTTAGTCATTTCGAGGTTATTTTTGGCATCTGTCAGACCATGTGTCTTCTCCTCTAAGGCAGTTACACTATGCTGGACCCATCACAGCCCCAAGAGTGGCAAGAGAGAAGTCAGGCCTCTGGAAAGTTAGGGAACTCATTATGCACACTAACTTTTCTTCTCTCCTGGATGAAGGTGGGAGCTTGAGGGTTTCTTCCTCATCATACGGCGTTACACCAGGGTTAGGGGCGTTGGTGAGAAAGTATCAAGAGACTCAGTACGGGCTCCAGTAAGACTGGTTTCAGTTTTTCTTCCAGGGTGCAGAAGCCTTTTATAGTTTCTGATCTTTCACAAAAGAGATTTGTCTATGAGTTACTGCTAAATGGTGTATTTTTCAGAGAAAAAAAAATGGTCTTTGGCTTCCAACTACACCATCTTGCTGACGTCACTTTAATTGTTTTCTACATTTTTATACTTCTGTAGCTGAATCTTTATTCTTGTTCTTTGTGTATTTTAATTATGAAAGAATTAATAACAAAACAGTATGCCAATCAGAATGTATTTGGATATATCCAGTAGATTTTTCAAGTAATAACTTTCGAAAGAGTCCCCTGGCCTTCTTAATATGCTCCTCTGACTGTGTTGGTCTCAATGCATTCTTATCAATGCAGGAAAAAATTATTATAAATTATCAATCATTGACATAAATCCATAGGAACTTCAAAATTTTTTGTTCAGAATGTTGTAGAAACTACTCTCTACAGTTTGTAGAAAATCCACTTAAAGTGATTCTGCCCTACTATCTCACTATGTATTAAGGCTATTAATCTAAATTTTAATTCAAAAATATAGTCACATGTTTTGCAGAGCTAATAAATGATGGGCCCAACTATAGCATTCAGGTCCTGTGTACAGAGTTTCATATCCATAAAATGGAAACACTATTCAATTTTTTATGTCTTTACATATGGAATTGGTTCTCATCAATTTTTGTACAAGTTTTTATTTAAATTCCAGCTGGTTAACATACAGTGTAATATTAGTTTCAGGTGTAGAAGTTAGTGATTCACCAATTACATACAACACCCAGTTCTCATCACTGGTAGTGCCCTCTTTAACCCATCAGCCATTTAAAGAACTTAAAACTGAACACCCAAAAACCAAATAATCCACTTAAAAAATGTACAAAAGACACCAATAGATATTTTTCCAAAGAAGACATCCAGGTGCCTAATAGACACATGAAAAGATGCTCATCACTCATCATCAGGGGAATGCAAATCAAAGCCATGATGAGGTATCACCTCACACCTGTCAGAATGGCTACAACACAAGAAACAGCAGGCACTGAGAATGCACAAGAAAGGCAAACACTCTTACACTGTTGGTAGGAATGCAAACTGGTGCCAGCACTCTGTAAGCAGTGTGGAGGTTCCTTTAAAAAGTTAAAAATAGAACTACCCTACAACCTAGCAATCGCGCTACTAGGTATTTACCCAAAGGATACAAGTATACTGATTCAAAGGGATACGTCAACCCCAATAATTACAGCAGCATTCTCAACAATAGCCAAATTATGGTTCTAATCAATTTCTTAATAGTCTCCAAATTATAGCAACTTAAAGCCTTTAAAGTAATAAAATGCCTGCTTAGTTCATGTCTTTAAAAGAAAATTAAAAGTCTAATTCATACAAAAACACAACTACGAACAAAAATAAAATTTTTTAGATTGGAAGTGAACATTCCATTACAGGGTATTCTACTGGTACTACACACAACTATTCAGAGATTTCCTTTAAGCGGTGATCTAAGAAAATATTCAGGAATTTTATAATCTTGCCTGCTGAAGTCTGTTATAGAATCAAACAGTTTAGCAGGATTTTCCACTTTAATTTCCAAGTGGAGCTGCTCCACTGGAAATAATTTGGAAACTGCTTGAATGATACTATAAATTTTGAGACCAAACTGGATCATCTCTTGCTCTAAGCCTTTTTGGATTTTAGAGCTCCAGCCAATTTACCAGATGACCTAAAAAATTGCTAGTTTTGAGTGGGTACCAGAACAGCAGAAGCCTGTGAAACAATTCCATGCTACCAAATAAGCTACTCTGCCACTTGG
The DNA here is from genome assembly GCF_016509475.1 of Prionailurus bengalensis. Classification (NCBI taxonomy): domain Eukaryota; kingdom Metazoa; phylum Chordata; class Mammalia; order Carnivora; family Felidae; genus Prionailurus; species Prionailurus bengalensis. Next base: position 155,166,433 of record NC_057343.1, on the reverse strand, counting down.
GCCACATGATACAGCTGATTAACTGGTTCTTGAAGTGTGTCAGCCAGGGATGTGGTTGGTGACTTTGGTGGGTAAATCACAGTCCAAGCCCTTAGAATGCAGTGCCAAATCCTGTCTTTCTCCCGTGAATAACTCTTCTTTTGAGAAAAAGCTTTTGGCCTGATACTGGTGCTTAGTCGAGACAAATGCCTTATGATGGGCCACCAAGTACCATGTGCCTTAAACTGCCCATCATAAACTGGGAGTTCTTTAACCCACCAAGCCATAAAATTGGGCATATACAGCAGGAAACCATCATCAAATGGAGGTGGTATATAAAGATTAGGCCCATACATTCCCTGAAGGTCCAAGTTACATGAAAAAGTGACCTAAATCACTATGGTTCCCACTCCTGCTAACCTACCTTCTCTCTCCCAGCCTTCAGCTATGGTCTTATGGAGAGTTCCCTACCACCAACCTACAGGAAGAAAAAAAAGTTGAGCCTGGCTTACTATGGTTCTGCACCTTATGCACCTTTGCAAAAGTGAACAGATGCAGCACGAAAGCCTTTTTTGGGGATATTCCTTAAAGACAGTGGTAAAAGGCAATCCTCCTATAGGCAAAATTTCAAGAAGTACACTTGGTCCTTTACTTTGGGGGAAAAGAGGCTGTACATCTGATTATGGACAAGTTTATGAACTGTGGACAGCAGAATGCCTTTGGACTTGAAGTGCAACTCTGCCTTGGGTGTGCAGCCTGCTAGCCTGTAGCCTACCCTGCAAATTTTGTATTCACCATGTATTTATAACTGCATGAGCCAATTCCTTAAACTCAATCAATCTCTCTCTTTCAATACACACACACACACACACACACACACACACACACACACACACACAATTTATTTGAAAGATAATTGGCTATTTAAAGCAAAAGTAGTAGCAATTCATTTTGGAGTTTATAACATACATAGAAGTAAAATAAATGACAATAGTGCACATGATGGAAGGGAAAAATGGAAATATACTTCTGGAAGCTTTCTACATTAACTAAAATATTAGATAATATTATTTGAGTGTAGACTATGAAAAATTAATGATGCATATTAAAACATATATCCCATTAAATTATATCACAAATACTTCTAATAAGCCAATATGAAATACAATAAGAAAAAAAATAAAGCAAAAATAAGAATAAAAACACTTGGGATGGGGGGCGCCTGGGTGGCGCAGTCGGTTAAGCGTCCGACTTCAGCCAGGTCATGATCTCGCGGTCCGTGAGTTCGAGCCCCGCGTCAGGCTCTGGGCTGATGGCTCAGAGCCTGGAGCCTGTTTCCGATTCTGTGTCTCCCTCTCTCTCTGTTCATGCTCTGTCTCTCTCTGTTCATGCTCTGTCTCTCTCTGTCCCAAAAATAAATAAACGTTGAAAAAAAATATTAAAAAAAAACATTTGGGATGAATAGAGAACAAATAGAAAAATAGTATACTTAATGCTGAGACAATTAATATAGTAAATATAAATTATCTAATTGCTCTATTAAAAGGTAGAGCTTTTCAGAATGAATGGAAGGCAGAATCCAACTATATTCTGTCTTTAAAAAAACACTATACTAATAAATATAAAGAAAGGCTAAAGCCAAACTATGAGAAAACATATAGAATGCAAAGTATAAATCATGAGACAGAATATATTAATAATATACAAAGCTACCTTCAGAACAAGGAATATTACTAGGTATATAGAAGGAAATACCCTAATAGTAAGGGATCAATTAATGCAGAACACATATCAAAACTAAATGTTCATGCATGGTAAAAAATAACATATACACACACAAATATGTACATCTGTAAATGAATATATAGCAAATGTAACTAATACCACAGAGCTAAAAGAAGAAATAGTAGACAATTTTGTGATTATACTAGACATTACATTTTCCTTTCAGTAATTGATACTTCAAGTAGGAAAAAAACTAAGAAGATGGAAGACTTGAATTTAAAGAAATGTAAAGTGTAAAAAAAATTATAGAATACTACATTCAGCACCAGAATATACATTATGTGCACATAAGACAATCACCAATATAGAACATACACTGAGCCACAAAATATCTCAGATTTTAAAGGACTGAAAATGTAGACAGCATTTTCTCTGACCACAGTGGAAATGCATGAAAAATGAACTACAACAATTCCAAAGACCTCCTAAATTTGTCAGTTAAGCATCATACACCGAAACCCATGGTAGAATGAGAAATCACATTAAATTTAGAAAATATTGAAAACAATGATTAGGAAACACCACTTAGGAAATTTGCAGGACAAAGCTTTTAGCTTTACGTGATTAAATAAGAAATGAATAAGTGACAAAAATCAATAATACAAGATATTATGTATAATCTTATAACATATAAATATAATTCCTAAAGGAATTATGTAGAAGAGAGAAAATCTCAAAGGAAATAAAAAGAAACCAATAATAAAGAGCAGGAAACAATGACCTAGACAGAAGGACAAACAGGAAAATAAATCAATGAAATCAAAAGTCATTATTTGAAATGAACAGTAAATGAATAAATTTTTGTTCTGAACAACAAAACATAGATAAGACAAATATTACCACTATCAAGATTGAAAAGGCACCAACCATCCTACACAATGTGTGGATATTACAATGATATAGGAGGAATATAATAAATGTTACCAATAAATTCAACAATTTAAATGGAATCGATAAATGCCTGGAGAGGTATCAGTGACTGAAATGGTCAAAATAAATAGAAAATATAAATACCCCATCAATAGTAAAGTAACTGAATTTATAATTTAAAAACCCTCCATAAATGAAACCTTATGACCACATGATTTCAGTTGAGAAGCCTATGAAATATTAAAGGAAGAGATTATTCCAAGTTTATACAAATCTGCTCAGAAAACAGAGGAGGAGAAAACAATTCTCAAGTCCTATGTGGGGACCAACATTGTTACCTAGATGCACCAACCAGAGAAAGACACGCTTGATACAGAAAACTGATAAAGACATTATCTAAAGAGAAAATTATAAAACAGTAAGCCTTATGAATATAGATGAAGAAATCCCCAGAAAAATATTGGCCAAATGAATCAAAGGGAAACCTTTAAAATACATACATCATCCCAAATGAGTTTTATCTCAAGGTCTGCACACTGAAAATTATAAAATATCACTTAGAGAAACTTAATAAGCACCTACCCTATACTGATGAAGACATTTACTACACAAAGACATGAATGCTCATAGCAGCATTATTCATAATATCTGAAAAGTGAAAAAAAACTAAATTTCCACCGACAGATAAGGTGATAAATTTTGATATTTACAATATAACCCTAGTTAGAAATAGAAGAAAAACTATGGATGCATGGAACAATTTGATCATTCTGATTAAGTAAGGTCAGACCAACCAACCAACCCACCAACAAGCAATGTTAAAAATGTTAGCATTTTGACTGTGATGGTGGTTACACTGATGTATACATTTGTGAAAACTCATCAAACCATATACATAGGATGTATGCAGGGCCCCCTGGGTGCCTTTGTCAGTTGAGAATCCCACTCATGATTTCCACTCAGCTCATGGTCCCAGGGTCAAGAGAATGAACCTCGTGTCTGGCTCTGGGCTGAATATGCAGTCTGCTTAAGATTCCATCTTGGCCCCTCTCCCCCACTCATGCTCTCACAGAAGAAGTGCACACATTTTTATTTGTTAAGTGTACATCAACAAAGCTCATATCGAAAGAAAAAAACAATGTAATTAGTTCATTTCTTACTTTTTACTTTGGTAAATCATTAGAAAATATTTAGGATAAGATTTTTGAGTAACTAGAGAACTCACACATAAAAAACTCTCCTTTAAAAGAACCAAACATGGAAATTTTTTTACTAGGATTTTATGTAAATAAAACCCTTCAAGTCATAATGACTAATATGAAAAACTGGCTAATTGAATATGAATGACTTTCATGTTTCAAATTCCTTAATACACTCTTCCCCCCCCCCACACATTGTAAACTTTGTCTTTAACATCTGAAACTCTGGGACTGGATGAATTAACTTTGCAAAGGGGATCTTTGTGAATTCTTACGTTTACATAGCCTTCTCTAACTGTGATTGGATACCTTAAGTGATAATAATTCTCACTTACAAGGTTCAGTTAGAAAAATTAACATTTAAAGTCATCTAGATTCTTAATGGCTTTAGGGAAAACTGAGTTTACAGATGCCGCTTTAAAAATCAAACATTTAGATATGTTATTCAGACATGATACATTCTAGAAAAGCGTGTTGATTTTCTTTTGAAGTTTATTTAAGCCTTTTCAATCCCTAAATGGGTCTTATAATACGAGTATGTCCAATTGAAATGTATTTTTATGACCTTACCTATGTTAAATTCATATTTACATGTAAAATGTTACATGTTTACATACATATCAATGTAGGAACAACATTTAAAAATTTAATATGGTCCCTCGGAGAAACAGAACCATAAGTTAGATCTTGTTATCATCAGGACAAAAATAAACTGTATGTTTCTAAGCAAGTAATGAACTTTAAGTATCTTCTAAGGGGTCTCAAATATTACAAACTTAATGGAAACTAACACAATGTGAAATAGAAGTGGACTCTGACCAGCATAAATCAATGTTAAGTCCAGAAATTCTAAAAAGATTTTATTATAATTCTGAAAACAATTATCTTAAGAGGTCTTCATAACAAAAAGGCAATAAATCTATTATGGTCACTCTAAAGAGTGTTCCCCTTCACCTTATTATTGAACTGTTAAAATAAAACACCAAAACTGTGCTGTAAGCTCAGTGACCTCTCCATCAGTTAACACGAATGCTTTGTGTTCTGAGGCAAGGTCAAAACTCCAAGTCAACAGAAGATCAAAAAGGTCTTGTGGCGTAAGTAACATATATCATGTAATTTTCAAAGAGGTTGTGACCTGACTCAATTATAAACAAGATATAAAAATGGATTTTTTATTTGCTTTCAAAATATTTTCAATTTAAATATGGCAACTATAATTTCTTTTCCCTCATGTAGTTCCATGGCATCTCAATTTGCAAAATTTTTATCAGTAAACACTGACTTCACATAAACAAAATAGTACCTACATTCTAACATTCATATGCTTAATAAAGTCCTTTCAATTGCAAATAAACGTTTGCATTTAGCTTGGGACGACTGCCATTCATGATCCATATTTCTACAGATAACACATTGCTAACTTAAAGGATCATGCATTTGCTGAGAATAAAGGTCTTAGCTATTCAGGGTTCATGTATTTATTAGTCTTGCTTGCTCCAAGTGGCTGTTTTAAAAACACATTTATATTTTCTCTTTTTCTCCGCAACAGATGTGTATCTTAATAAATTATGCAATATTGATTACCTTCATACTCAATTTAAGGAAAAAATCTCTACAATATTTGTTTTTGGGTACTCTGACCACAGTACCATTTCTTTTCAATAGCAAAATGTTCAGTCCTGCTTTTACGCTTAAGTGAGAAACTATTTATGGTAATGCATGGTACCATTTATAAAGTGACGTTTAAGATGTTAGATGAGTGAGCAAAAATGGACAAATTTTGCCTAAGGGGTGCTCTTTCATACTCTGAAGCAAAATTAGTTAAAATTGAGACTTCATAAAACTCACCTTTATAAACATTAATACTGTATTTTTCCAGACCACTATTTTGCTTTCTTTCTCAGATGTATCACACAAATTATCATAATAACAATCTAAAAATATAGTAAAAGTTGGCTGGTAAAATTGCCTGTGGCTGACATTATTGTGTCAGTATCAAGAATGAAATGCTGAATCAGGGGATGTGGGATAGTGTCTTCTGGAAATTAATTCCAGTTGAGACTTTGTGAAACCTTAATCACATAATCCTGACTTACCAAAAATCATTCTTAAGAAAATTTAGTGCTCAGGATAACTTCTGGGAATAAAATTTTATGATAATCTATAAGAAAGGCAAAGGCAACGTAAGATGCACAAGTTTTTTTTTCTCTCTGAGCCTTAAAAACTTTAATAATATGGCTCCGGGACTGAGAAAGTAATTTTATTTCCTTATCCACTCAGTTTGTGGTCTCTGTTGAAACTGCTAGTTAATACCAATTGATGTTCTTTTAATATTACTGTTTTGTTCACTGAGAAGGGCACTGGCAGAACCAATTTATTTCACATTGTTAACTGAAAAGTCTCGTTTCCACTTAGTTGGAAGATCAGGTATAAAGTGACCATGGACCATGATAACCTATCCTACTTGTACTGTATTATCATCCAGTTTTTTGTTGGGGAAAAATAAATCATGTGAAGAATTAGTCTGTACACATACACAAATCAGTAATAAACTCAGTAACAAATGAAAAACAAAAATTATGATATTTCCGAGACTGATAATGTGCTTCTTCAGTCTCAAATGTGGTTTGAACTATAGTGTTAAATATCTATTTAACAATGTAACTCACGTTATTTTACTTAAGTTACTTATTTAACTTACTTAATTGTAATCCAGTGATTGACTCCAACAGTTGTTTGTGCATTTTTAAAATGGTTGGTACTTGGGAAGACAATTGGTCTTCACAGAGTAGTCATGTATATGAAGAAAGTTTGAATAAAAATTCTTTATTGAGAAGCAGGATCTCTTTGGTTCGACAGGAATTAGAAGCTTCTGGAGGGTGAGAACCTCATCTGAGACATTTGAATCTTCTTTATTGTTTAGCAGAATATCTGGCATTTTTGAAGTACTCAATATTCTCTGATTTAATTTTATAGTTTTAGGGGAAATACTTAGTCTAAAATATAATGTAATACAATTATCAAGCTCTAGCATTTGTTGAGGAACATGGTAAGAAGCAATTTGCAAGCAAACTACTCATGGGGAGTTTTTTTCCGGTTAGAGATGCAGTGTTGCTCAAGTATGGTCTAGTTCCTAGTTTATACTGTTTTATTCAATAATAGTCTTTATTCTTGTCCTTTCACTTCAATTTTTAAATAGAGCTAATTCCTACTTTTCTCACTTCATAAATGATCTCTTTTTCTCTGTGTACTTAAGTCTGAAACATTAACAGCATTTTAATTTCATTTGAGAAGAGAAATACAAAGAAATAAATTCATATCTGTAAGCATGTCCATATAATATACAGATAAGTACAAGCATAGCTTCAAATATACAAGTAGAAATATTTTGAAAAATATACAAAATACATGAAATATGTGAATAACTTAAAAGCCCTATGTAACTTTTGCTTATAATGTCTAAACACCACTAGTTTTGGTAACTTTTGTGGACTGCTAATGAATCATTAAAGGAATATAAAAATTGCAAATAATCTCATTTGAATTCTTATTCATTTAATTCTGATTGGGAGAACGCTTCCTGACAAAAGGCTGACTTCAGCAAGGAAAAAAAAGGAGATAAAGAGAACATTTATATGTTTTCACTTTATGAGGAAGAGAAAAAAAAATTTTTAATCTAACTTCTTTCCAGTATCTTTTAAAAATGGGGTTACAGCTCAACCAGTATCTACTGTTTGGTGAATATAGTTGTGGTTCTTATTTAAAATACCAGATTTCAAACTTAATATATATAACTCGAAAGATGCATGTATACACGTCCATACACACAATAAAATATATGTATAGGTGTATCTGTACATGAGTATTAATATTCACAACTAAAATTATTTGTTGTAAAATTCTACAAGCATAGCTAATATATACATTTTAATCAGGCAAGACATAGTATTTAATGGGAGGCTATTGGCCTCTTTGGATAAATTTAACATCTATATATTGACAAGGATGGGTTAGCGAGGAACAATTTGCCTGAAACAGATATTTGAAATTGTCATTTTATGGAGTTGCATTGTGAATTCTTGCTATCATCAGATGTTTCAGTGTCAAAAATTGGCTAGAAATCTAACACTTAATTCTAGTTTCCTCTGAGTTAAAAATATCAGCATTTCAAAAAACACACATAAATCTTTTGAGGGCAATTTCATTTAAGGAAATTTAACAGTATAAAGGACCTCATTACCCAGTATTGTCAATCCAACACTTTTCACAGACAACCCATCTAAAAACTACAAACAAGAACAATTTCTAGGATTCTCATTAAATTGGAAGTGCGGAAAAAATGACAAAGTAAAATATCCCATGTTTAATATTCTCATATATGTTCTACTGTTTACTTTTCAGAATGTTGTCATAATATTACTAATAAAATATTAGGACTCTCCATGGCATCAGAAAAAAATAAGCTACTCTTCATCAATCTCTTTGATTTTTAAATGTAAATTGGGGGAAATGACCAAATACGTGATTCAATGCTAAAAAAGAAATAAACAAAAGCAAGTGGGAAATTCTAGTTAACACTCAAGCTTTAAAAAATGTTTGTCACCTGCTTTTCATTCTTTACAGAGTTAAACTAAGTGTCCTTTTGCTGTCACTTTTGCTAATATGATGTGTCTAATTGCATAAGGAAACTTCCACTGTCAGATTATGTCCGACACCATAATGGGAGATTTATATTGTGACAGGGGTAGAATCATGGAGAAATCATTTTGAGAACTTCAGGTCCTTCACTTATATTGGACAATACTGCAGCCCCAAATTTCAGTGAGAAGGTAGTATTTTATTCCGCAGTTTTTCTTTTCGAATGAGAAGGGAAAGACACCCTAAACATAAATTTACTGTTCTCTTAAAATTCTTCCTGAATATGTCATCATGTCCTCACAATACATATTCCTTCTAAAAAGAAAAAGAAAAATATGAGGATGTTTATTAAATTATGAATGCTGAATGCTAATAGGGTGTAATAATTTAACAGATTATTGCCTGGGACAAAGAGAAATATGTTACTAGCATATTAGACAAGTGTCCTTCCTCAGGCAGTGATCTCATCCTATAATGCTCCTTACTTTACTGCAAAGTTTAAATGTTTCCTCTGGAGTGTTAATACTATTGTGGCATCAATTTCTAACAAATATAAAGTACCCTACCTTTAAAAAAATGGATTAATATAAGGCATAATGCTGAAGTATGTGTCAAGTGTAACCTTTATAACTTTGCTTGTCAGGTTTTTCCATTAGAGACCTCATAAGCAGCCCTTGCATATCAGTCACGGTGTTCCCTGACAGGTTTAACCTTCCCAAGTGGCTGAATACACCATCTTCACTGCAGCCTATTGACCAAGGCAATAAGCCATTCTATATAGTGTATTAAAGTCATTTTCCACATGCTACCTCAGCACGACCCATTGTTCATGCCGGCTCCTGCTGACCATGGAAAACCCGCACTCCACACTAAATTGCTACACTTTACACCGTTACACCAGTTAAGCAATAAGCCCCCAACTGAATTGTTTTTTTCCTTCATAGTCTAAAAAGCACAGCGATTATCACAAGTGCTCAAGATGCAATTTTAGACTGTCAAAAATCCCTGCAAATAATTTAAACACTTAAAATATATGCTGACTGTGGAAACTTTATTTTTGTTATAATTCACCAATTCTTTGTTCCCGGATGCCTAAGGGTGGTGGGCCGTCTGTGCAACTCTGAGCAGCCCTGGGCACTCGGTGTCAAAGGTTGTGTTTCAGCCCCATGAAATTCACCCCGTCTCTGCTGAAATCAGCTTTGTTGCTAGACCCTGTGACAAATGAGTCCAATCTAGGCTGGGTGCCCTTGACTTGACCCTGGCCAAGGCAAACAATAGGGCAGACTCAGCCAGTGGAAAAGATGTTCTGCACTAATGAACCCAGCGGTGGCCACAGGTCAGTTAAAAAAGAGGGGATAATGTTCAATCTTTTCAGGTGCACATTCATAATGAGCGAAGCACACAATCTCTTTCAGGATGGAGCACATATAACAAAGAACGTATTTGTACACTCATCAAGGCTAATGGACCCTGAGGGTGCAATAGGAATATGTTTTTAATTTAATCTTTATTGAATGACCTTACACACTTCATTTTCTCTGCACGGCACCATGAAATGGACACACTCTTATCAAGTTGAGAACTGAAAACAGATGAATATATAAATGACCTATCTACCTGCTGGGTATGTAGATGAATTTCTTCCCTTATTTTCACCTCTGTCCATCCCGCTGTTGGCTCTCAGCACCTCCTAGGGACACTTGCCCTTAAACTCTTGTCTAGATTAGCTAATCATGTAAACAAGAGAAGAACCCCTCAAAATGTGGCCAGACGAATCTTGAAATCATTAACTGTTCGAAGAAGGAAAGAGCTATGATCATCATACTAAAAGAAAACACCTTTTCTTTCCCTTCCAGAGCAAAGACCGAATGTGAATAAGCTCCAGGAGTGGAGGGACAATTGTACATCCTGTACAGGTCCAAAGCACTTTCAAGTAACTAGTAATCACAATTAGAAATGCTGTTTTAGCCGAACGGCAAAGAGATCGATTTGAAACTTCCTCTAGAAAGCTGCTTCCCAATACATTTTTGCCATTTTTTAGATGAGCAGCACAATGACAAAACAAATTCTATAGTTCCTTTTAAAATAATAGGAATCACTTCCTCCAGTTTTCTAATGTAGGCAACTGTGGTATTAAAAACTTGGGGCTCTAAACATTACTCTGCAAAATAGCGCAATCGTGTAAATGGAAAATATAAGCTTGCCTTTAACATGTTCATCTTAGTGCATCAAATGCCAAAATCATCCTAGAATTTTATATTATTTTCACCTAACTCATAATGAAAACCAAATCAATCCTTTAATAATGAAACAAGGGAGATAAAATGCTTTATAAATTTCTCTTTTTCATCTCCTTAGCCCCTGATGTTAAAATCTTGCTTATAGGATGCATCATATTTCAAGCACAAAATTAGAAAATCGTCTTCAATGAGGCAGAAGGTGGTACAGGTGGGTAAGTAGGTGTGACAAAGTCAAGTTTGTGAGTTTTTTCTTCCCATTAAAATGATACCTCTTATTTATGGTCTTCATCAATCTTACAACATGTTTCATTCATATTAAACACTCAGGCCTTGGCAAATGGTTAATTGCTAGCCCAAGGCAAGTGGCTGCAAGCTAGCTAGGCAGAGAGAAGTTCAGTTTACCCTGTTGAGAAAGTAATGGGTTAGTTGTAAATCATGGCAAGAGTTATTTGCATCCTATTCCTTCTTGCTCAACTGCTAGTTGATGAGAAACTTTAATAGACCTCTGTGCAAAAGGGCTTTGATTTAACTTGAGTGTGTTCAGAGGCAATTCATACACAGTTCAACAAAATATTATATTAAGTTTAAAGTCATTTTTGTCAGCTATTTTGTTAGGTGGTAAAATCAAACTGAAGTTATTTTAAAAGGTGTCATGGATCTAATATTTAGCATTAATATTAAAGACACTTTATAGAATAATTTTGAGTAACATTTCAGTGTTGGTTATTGGCTATGGGAACAACTGAAATATATATAAAAAGAAGTTCAGCTATTTTTTTTTCAATCAAACTTGTAAGGACAAACATTTATCCTCACAAACTATATGACAAAGTTGACTGTTATTGGAAAATTAAAGCCACATATTAGAAAGAAAAAGGCTGACAGAATTTAGAAACCCAAACCACTTCTTAGTTACCACTAATAATTTTTTTACTCCATTTAGAAAATTCCTGTGTACTTCATCTCAGACTCCTCAATGCTTCCACAGCACTCTGTCTGTGTATTTGTGTACTTTTTGGTCTTAATGTAGGAAAAAAAAGTTAATGTGTAGTGACCAGTGAATGATAGCCTAGAAAGTCATGTTCTTTGGCACAATTTTGTTAGGAAAGCAAGATCCTATGGTTTACAGAGAACACTTCCAGTCTTACAGGCCTGCACATAAACACCTCACAAATTGTGAATGGATTCAAAACTATAAAAAGAATGCTTCTTTGGCACAAGTTGACAATCTACACGCATGGACTGTGAAAGTGCTTGCTTTGTCCAGTGAGAAGTAAGGACCCGGGTGACAGGAGAGCCTCCCAAGAGGTAGCCATTCTGCCCTAGATTTGCCTTAAGCAGAAGACATGAGCTTTGGTCAGGTACACGTACTAACTGCTCTGCCAGAAGGGAAATATCCTAACATCAGTTCAGTTATTCACACAACCCAGAAATCACTCCCACTCCCAGCAATGTCTCTACCTCCTACTTTTCTGAGAAGATGAAAGGCAATAGACACTCTTCAATCTACTTTTTATGGTTTCTATCTGCAATATTCCACAGGAACATCTCTACCTGAAGTCTCTAATGACTTCCTTGACACCAAATCAGATAGTTTTCATGGTGTGGCAAAACAGTGGAGACCACCTGAGTTCAAATTCTTAATGCTCCATTTACTAGCTCAGTGATCTTGGGATTTTACTTCCTTTCTGTTCTTCAGGGCCCTAGGGGACAAAATTATGACAGTAACAGTATTCATCCCTTAGGGTTTCTGTTGGTATTAAAACAATTAATCCATACCAGGAGCTAAGGGCTGTGTTTGGCAACTTGTAAGCATTAAATAGAAGTTATTTTTAATTGTGGATGCACTGATTCAATCAGCATTCAAGGCTGATCACTATGCTTCTTAAAACACTCTCTTCCCTGACTTCACATCATGTCAATTCAGTAACTCAGGGTTCCCTGAGTTCTAGTCACATCCATTTGTATTTACACCACAAGTCAGCCTGCAGTCACTCTCATGGGGTTAGAGCAGGCCTATTTGTCTCTATTTATCCACACTGCCTTCCCTAAAGACTGGGTGCTCTTGTTTCTATGCAAATCTTATTATTCATCCCTTTATTCAATATTGTCCAAAGTTCTTCAACTAGTCTTACAATAATGCAAAACCCGTCAAGTGGTCTTGCCAAATCTCTGTACTCAGTCTCTTCTCACCACTAGCTCATACCTTCTGTTGTCTTTATTAACAGAGGAACCTCCTCTGATCCTTTTCATTTACCATCTTCCTCCTGCCATAAAGCCTATGCCTGAAACAGTTTTCTCTTCCTCCTTTTCCTCAATAAACCTTATTTCATCCTTCAGATCTCAGCTCAATGACCATATATTTGAAGAGGTCTTCAGGGGCCTTCCTACTTATTTCAAATGCCATTATATGCTCTGACATAAGAAATGCACCTTTCCTTCAAATCAGTTATCCTATTTTTGAATTTATATTTTATGGGTGACTGTATAAACTAGTATTTGTTCATCTGCATGAGACTAAGTCCCATGAGGCTAGGACAGTTTTGCGTTTTGACTGTTATTATATGCTAGAATCTAGCACCATGCTGAATATGTTTACAGTACCCCTTGGATTTAGAAGAAAGGCTGAGTTCAGTAGATATTACATCATCTCCTTTTATACATTTGTCATACTCTACATTGTACAATTTAAAAAGTTTTTCTAGTAAAACATACCTTCTTTTTCAAGCCTCATAACCTGTGTCCTTATAATTCTTTTATTATTCTTTTATTTTTACTTCTTCCCAATTATTTCACATGTATTTTGAAAGGACAACACTAACATCAAATAGAACCGCCTTGTATTACTGAAATTTTCTCCTGTGACTAAAAACTCATTGAATATATGTACTATATGTCATTACTTTATGACATAATATGTCATATATTATCTAGTGCCTTCACAATGCATGTTTAAAAAAAAAGTTTATTTGAAAGAGACAGAGAAAATAAGCAGGGAAGGGGCATAGAGGGAGAGAGGGAACCCAAAGCAGGTCTACACTGTCAGTGCAGAGGCCAACGCAGGGTTCCATCTCATGAACCATAAGATCATGACTTGAGCTGAAATCAAGAGCCAGTCACTTAGCTGGCTATTCCACCCAGTCACCCATGCTCTTTATACAAGATAGATACATAAACAAATTTCCTAGCTTATTCACTTAAATCATATCCACAAGAACCCTCATACTTTTGAAATACAAATACAAATTATTTAATTGAAATCATGACTAATCTATGTAACAGGCTAATGATTGCCTTCTAAAATTGTGAGGTTTGGGCACCAAGTTATTTTCAACAAAGTAGTCTTGGTATTTTTTGATTCTCTAGTATGTTCTTGTGCTTGGTGCCCTAGTGACCAGTTACTACTCTTTAAGACATGGGACAATGGAAACATTACCCCCCTCAAACTTTTCTTTTTTTTTTTAATGTAGAAGATCCATCTCTTAGTGTAATTTTTTCAACTGTACCTGTACACAAGTACCAATCTTAAATAATATTATATATAAAAATGGCATACAAACTAAAAATAGAGGATTATTGATTTCTAAAATCAACACTGGTGCAATGCTGTGGAAAATAGTATGGAGGTTGCTCAAAAAAATTAAAAACAAATATCATATGATCCATTATTTTCACTATTGGATATTTACCCCCCAAAATGAAAACACTAATTCAAAAAAGATATATGCACCCCTGCATTTACTACAACAATATTTACAATAAACAAAATACTGAAGTAACCCAAGTATTCATTGATATATGAATGGATAAAGAAGATGTGTGTATGTATAAATGTATGTACATACAATGGAATACTACTCGATCATGAAATAGAATTGGATCTTGCCATTTGGGATGACATGGATTGACTCAAAGGAGATTAGCTAAGTGAAAAAAGTCAGGCAGAGAAAGGCAAATACCCTATAATTTCACACAGACTCTTAAATACAGAGAACAAAACTGATGGTTGCCAGAGGGGAGGCAGGTAAATGGATGTGTGAAAGATATAAAGCGGATTAAGAAGTCTAAGCTTCCAGGTATAAAATAAGTAAGTCACAGAGAGGAAAGGGAAATACAGTCAAAAATATTGTATTGTGACAGATGATGACTACACTTATTGAATAATGTATAGAATTGTCAAATCAGTATTGTACACCTGAAACTAACACATTATATGCCAATTATGCTTCAATAATAGAAAAGTATATGTATAAGGAAACAGTTTCCAGACAGTAGACAAACAGCATAGTACTATTATTCTTGACATAAAAGAAACAGGTAAAATCCACAGTCACCACACAACACCTTTTATCAGTCATTTATTAGATGTGATAAATACAAGACTGAAGACTGCAGAAGAAAGGGTCCATAAACTTGAAGACAGAGTAATATATAGTATCTAATCTGAAGAGATAGAAAAAATGGGAAAAAAGCCTTAGAACATAAACATCAAGTGATCAAAATTATATGTATTGGAGTTCTAGGAAAGGAGAGAATGGGGCAAATGTGCGTACACACACACGTGTACACACACACACACACACACACAAACACACCATCGAAGGGAAAAAAATGACCAACCTAAATAATGACAACATTTCTCCAAAATTTGGTGGAAAACAAATAGAACACAATGAAAACCACACCTCGTCACATCATAGGAAACTCCTGCAAATTAGACAAAGGGAAAATCACACACATACAAAAGGCACTGCATTACAAAAACAATGATATATAATTGCTAACTTATGATAAACAATATTGGCTAGAAGACAATGGAATGACATCTCCAAAGTGTTGAATGAATAAAATGGTGTCTTAAAACTTTGTGACCACTGAAAATATCTCTTCAAAACGAGAGTGCAATGAATATATTTTCAGATGAAAAAGTTGAGAAATTCAGTTGAGAATTGAGATTTAAGAACACTAGGAATGGTAAATATATGGGTAAATTTAAGAGACTGTATTTAGTACCAAAGTAAACTGTAATACATCAAGGAAGCACATTATGTATCTTGGCAACCACAGAAAAAACAAACACAAATAGACATAGCTAAAAGCAAATCAAGTAATTAAAATGAAACCGTGAAACTTATTAGATTACCTAAATGAAAGCAACAATGAGGAACCAGAGAACTTAAAAGATTGTTAACAAAGAAACATACAAACAAAAAAAAAACGGCTGACACAAATCCAAGTATCTAAGTATTACATTTAATATTTATACGTAAAACACATTAAAAGCAGTATTTTAAGAATTTTTAAAAATATAAGACATAATTAAAAGCAGGATATAATAGAAGTAGCTTAAATATACAGATATGAAGCAGGTTGAAAGCAAAGAATGGAAGAAATCTATCACTGAAACTGTAAGCCTATGAAAGCTGAAGTGGTTTTACTAATTTCAAACAAATTAAATTTAAACACAAGGGTTTAGGTGAGGATATGTGTCAATTGAGTGATCAATTATAATAAATGTACTCTGGTGAGTGATGTCAGTAAAAGAGAGGTCAGAAGGTATATGGGAAATCTCTGTACCTTCCTCTCAATTTGCTGTGAACCTATAACTATTCTGAAAAACATTTTTTAAGTTTAAAAAACTGACAGAAAATAATTTGTTCAGTAACTTCACAAAGAAAGATATGTGAATGACCATTATGCACACGGAAAAATACTCCATATCTTCAGTAATCAGGAAGATGATTTAAATCACATTAAAATATCATTACACACATTTAAATGGTTATATTTTACAAACTGACAATTCCAAAATTTGGCAGGGTGGTGGAACAAGTAGGATTTGCATACATTGCTGGTGCAATTTTGAAATGGTACAAACACTTTGAAAAACTGTTTGGCTGTTTCTTATAAAGCTAAATCGACACCAATCTGATGACCCTACAATTCCACTACTGGAGACTTATGTAAGAGAAATAAAAAGAGGCATATAACCAAAATATATGCATGCACATTTTTATACCAGTTTTATTAATAGAAGATAGAAACTAGAAACCACCCAACTATCTGTCCACATGATTGGATAAAAAAATATGGTATATGTATAATATGGGGTACCATTCAGTAATAAAAGGGATAAACTATGGATTCATGCAGTAACGTAAGTGGTTTTCATTCAGAAGGCAACTCATGAGAACAAGTCTACGTACATAGGCAAGGGAAAAAAATGACAACTATTTGGAAAACCAGCATTCTACTGTCAACTAGGGATATCCTAAGATCTATGTCCAAAATTTTGTAGAGTTAAGTCATTACACGGGTTCTAAAATATTCTCATAAAACTGTCAATTTTAAACTTTACCTTTCAGTCTCAGTATGATGTTTCAGAGCCATTTTTCAAAGAATAAAATACTAACCATACTTTTGAAAAGAAATTACATTGAGTGAAATAAACCAGATAAAAGACTATCCACTGTGTGAATTCATTTATGTGACATTCAAGAACAGGTGAAACTAATGTGCAGTAATAGAAATCAGAACAATGGCTTCCAATAGAGGAGTAGGGATTCCCTGGTGGAAAACAGTATTATATCTTGATTGAGGTATTGGTTACAAGGGTGTATATATTTGTCAAAACTCAAAATTATACACTTAACTGCATTTCAAAGTGTTTAAATTTTACCTCTAAACGTAAGATTTAATGAAACAAAGAACCCGTTCCTGACCACTGATTTGGAAATTTAGCATAAATATATGAATTAAATATTAACATTGAACATATTTTTCACTGCATGTAGCTATTACTTGGAACAAGTATTTATTGTCCCATACTTTATCCAAGTCCTTGTGATATAAAAGGTTTTAACAAAACTGTTTTTAATGTGTGTTGGCCAAAAGAACAGGTGGTCAGTAAAAGCACCTTCCTTTTTCATCCTCTCCCTTGCTACACATTTTAGAATAATTCTGTAACTCTTCTTACAAATTCCAACTGTTGGTTCTTGTCCATAGTAGCAAAACAAAGTTTTTCAACATAAGTTTTTCAGCAAATACTTATTTGAGACATGACTCTACACAAAAGGTTGCTTTGTAAAAATTACTGTATGATAAGTCTTTCCAACTCTTTTCACTATTTATCCAAGAGAATTTTTCAGAAGTACTTAAAACTCTGGGGGTGGGGGGTGGGTGGGAGGAGACACAGCCCAGGACAGAATTATTTTCCTGTCTGCAGAAGCTTCTAGCTTACATGCTGCAAGGAAAAAGTACCAGTTGTTCTGACTCACGCTGTACATTTTAAAGTCTATATGATTTAAGTATAGAGCCATATCAATGTTCTAAATTACTTCTGTCCAATCATTATATGTGATACTAAACTCATTTAAGGAAGAAATTTTTATGCCTTAACTGTAGAAACCATTCTTTTAGGCCACTGTATTCACTAGACTGATGTGGAAATTGAATTTTTAGACCTGAATTTTGAACAGAAGTTACAGAAGTCTTAAAAGTTGATATCCACCTGCTTGTCATTCATTCATTCGTGGATGGATTTATTAAGATATTACATAAAAATAGAATTCAGTGAAATCACTGACTTTTCTGAGAAGGGGATGTTTATGTCCTTCATTTTATAACTTCAAGGTACTGGGATTTTGAGGACTTAAAGAATAGCTAGATATTGGAACACCAGTTTCACCATATGGAGAAACACATTTTTCAGGCCTTTTCCCAGTATAAGCTCTGATAAAGAGTGAAATAACTTCAGAATCTGAACTTGGGAATCTGAATTCTGAGGAAAAACAAAAAAAAAATTACCTAGTTTTGACTAAAGTATAAAATAAATTTACAGTTATGGTCTTAAAGTGGCATTGTGTGTTACACACAAAATGCTTTTCTAGTGCAGCTGTTTAATGAATTCATTTTAAAAAAGAGTATTTGTTACAATGCTATAAAATTTCCAATCAGAGTAAAGCTGCATTTTGAGGAATTTTCTCAAAGCCAAGAAATGTATTGGAAATTTTATCCATTGTAAGCATTAAGTAAATACTATGTCCATACTTAAATATGGGAAGACATTTAAAACCAATAAAGCGGTATTTACAGCAAATGTTTTAATTACATGTTACAAATATGTGCAAGTTTGTGGACGCAAGTCTATGTTTCCTAAAACTTTTACAAATTAAACCAATTTTATCACATTCTTCTTAAGCCTTTTTTAAAATTTTCATTTTTTTTTGTCTGCTTGGCTTTGGGGGTCATTACATGTGTTTAATTACTAAATAGTCTCAGCTGAACCACCTGCCAACTGGATTTTGCCATTTCTCTAATTAAAACTGAGTAATTAAATGTGTGATAAAATATAATTAAGCAAAATTTTAGGCCAGATTTGAACCTTCTACGTTGCCCAGAAGCCCCAATGACGTTAAAGATTCATGCAAAATCTAAAGATTAATGGCCATGGGTTTCATTCTCCCCTAGTTACTTCATACTTTGAGAATTTGCACATTACTAAAGACAGCTCTGGAGTTGTTTGGTTGTTTGCTTTGTTTTGTTTTCTCTTTCAAGTATTATCTGATCATCGTCCCTTGCCTGAAAGCTACCTGAAGGCTTCCTTTCCTCAAGTACTCTTCACACCCTGCACATTCAGGTCTGTAACAGAGAAAATCCTCTCCTGAGTAAGAAAACACATAATTGGAGTCCTTTGGACAACTTGTAGTTACAGGCAACAGATGCAGAAAGAGAAAAATTTTAAAGCTACACAACCTAGCTTAAGATGATGAAACCTCATATGACCTTTCTTCAATCAGAACAAAATTACCCATAATGAGGTATCATTTTGAGATAACCCACTATCTGTATGGGAGGTTAAAAATCTCAACACTTAGAATGCATTTCTTAACCTTTATAATTAGCATTTATGGAACTGGAGTTAATATTTGAATGATTCTGACACTTATTTTTTTAAAGAATGCCATCAGTCTATGAAAAATACAAGAGCATAGACAGAGGAATACTAAGTGAGAAATAGATAAGGAGTGATCAAAGAAAGAAGGAACAACATGTATATAATTTCAGAGAAGAAAAACTTAGTATTATTTAGAATTCCACAAGGATGTATATATTTTATATTTTACTTTTTAAGTTTTTATTTAAATTCCAGTTAGGTAACATATAGTGTAACATTAATTTCAGATATACAATTTCACTATAGAGATATAGTGATTCAACACTTCCATACAACACCCAGTGCTCATCACAACAAGTGCACTCCTTAATCCCCAATACCTATTTCACCCACCCAACCACCTCCCTTCTGAAAACCAAAGTTTGTTCTGTGTACTTAAGAGTCTGTTTCTTGGCTTGTTTCTCTCTCTCTCTTACTCTGTCCCTTTGCTTCTTTTCTTTCTTACATCCCACACATTTTCATTTTTCAGTTAACTAAAACTGAGTTTAAAGACACAATAAACATCTTATGGACACTGCCAATGACTTGGCTTTCTCAGAGGCACCCTGATGAAGGCACGGCTCCCTGAAGAATCTCAAATAAGTTATTTAATGATTTGGGTATAAAATAGATAGGAGAGTGGGGTGCCTGGGTGGCTCAGTCGGTTAAGCGTCCGACTTCGGCTCAAGTCATGATCTCATGGTTTGTGAGTTCGAGCCCCACATCGGGCTCTGTGCGGACAGCTGGAAGCCTGGAGCCTGCTTCAGATTCTGTGTCTCCCCTTCTTTCTGCCCCTCGTCTGCTCATGTTCTGTCTCTCTGTCTCTCAATAATAAATACACATTTAAATACATACATACATACATACATACATACATACATACATAAATTAGGAGAAAGAGAGGTGAGACATAAAGGATTGGTAATAGAAATATGAGAATAATTCTTTTTCTGGAAGAAATCAGAAAAATACTATTGCAGACAATATTCATCAAGTGGAAGTATGAATTATTAATGGGATTTCTAAATCACAGTCATAATCAATGAAAAGCAGCCTATTCTACAAGCCATATTGGTAATCTAGTTTGTTTTATAAAAACAAAGGAGAATCCAACTACCATTCAGAAAATGATACAGATGAGATCTGAATGCCTAAATAAGATATTTGGAGCTGGAGATTTTTCTCCTTCATTATCTGAGTCCAGAAGCTAATTTTGAAAGAAAAAGCTGGTTAACAAATTTACTCCAATCAACTTTTTTTTCATAGAATGTCACAGCCTTACAAACTTTTATGAAACACTGGGAAACTCCACCACACATATAAACGTGAAAATGTTGGTGAAGGATGTAGTACACCCAAGATACAGAAAGGAAAAATTAATAATCGACCATGATATAAATCAAAGTAACAACAGTAATACATTTTATCAATTATATAAGACCCAAAATGCCATAAAAATATTAATAATAACCACTATTTCAGCAAACCATAACTGGTTATTCTAATGTACTTTTATACTACTGTAATGTACCTTTTCTAATGTGAACTGTCTATTGCTTAAACGCTATTTTATTGCCGTCCCTTATTATGGAAATCAATAGTAATTCCACTGTAGCTATTCCCTTGTAAGAACACTTTAGCTATCAGAGTTTATTATTGTTCAGTATCATAGCTAAGTAATCCTAGAAATTATATATCCATATATACCTATTGGTACGTATATAATTACATATAATATATAACAATTTATGTAGAATTTTAAACTCATGTAAAACAACTGGGAAAGTACATCACGTACATAAAAGTGAAATACTGATGAGAAAATGTAGAAATATATAAATTTCTGTGGAAAACCACAAAGAAATAGTACATAAAACTATTATAACCATTATTGTTGGTATCTTTTCTAAATTCCTACATGTCCTAATTTTTCTTTGATGAACATGTACTACTTTTAAATTAAAAAAAAATAGCAATTCATCAAGTAATTAGTTTGGGCCACTCACTCCTGTTAATTCATATAATTCTATTACAAATGTGTTGGTTTTTAGAATCAGTAAAGGGTATGTTTTCACTCTTATGTGGATCCTGAGAAACTTGACAGAAGACCATGGGGGGAAGGGAAGGAAAAAAAAAAAAAGAGGGAGAGAGCCAAACCATAAGAGATTCTTAAAAACTGAGAATAAACTGAGGGTTGATGGGGGGTGGGAAGGAGGGGAAGGTGGGTGATGGGCATTGAGGAAGGCACCTGTTGGGATGAGCACTGGGTGTTGAATGGAAACCAATTTGACAATAAATTTCATGTTTAAAAAAAAAAAAGAATCAGTAAAGGATAATGCTGATTTTTCATTCTATTACATTTGGTACATTTGGTCCAAAATTTGGTCAAACTTTTTTTCAAATAGATCTTATTACTTCATGAATCCAGAACCTTGTCCAGCTTGGTGTCACCCAAACTCTATTAGAGACAAGAAGAGAACCAAGAAGTTTTATTTTAACTTAATATAAATTCATTCATTATAATCCTTTGATTCCCATTATTGAGCCAATAACCAATTCACCTAATGGCTCTTGATTTACACTCATTTTTCTCCCCTTATTCACAACTCTGTCATGAGAATTTAACATGAAACACTTTGCTGAATTTCATCCATGTCCTGAGGAGTACTTTGCTCTCATCTACTCATTTAATATACCAGTCAGAAAAAGACTAGCTTAATTTCACGTATCTTGTCCATATTTGAGTATCTAAATGAAAACCGCTGATGGGTTTAACAAAATGTCAAAAATATGTAAAAATATCAGTGTATTCTTGATATCCATTAAAATCTAAGTAATTTCATCTCAAAATACTAAAATCAACATTTTGCTGGTTGAGTAATATTATGAAAATAGAGAGCGGATAAAGCGAACTTGTAATTCATTCCCAAAATACTTAAGCAACTTCTAAAATTTTCATATATTAAAATGAAAGGTTAAAGAGTAAACCTGCAAACTACAAACATGATTAAACTGTAAACAGTTGCCACTGTCAACATATTACGTAAAATATTTTTTAAACAAGTAATAGGCTTTGGTTTAATTGATCCATAAGTGCTTGTAGGAATCAAAGCCAGCAAGCAGGATAAGAGTGAGGGAGTCAGAGTTTTAAAACAAGGAAATTGAAGCCATTTCAGTTTAACGAGCTGTTCTGTCAAGAGACGCACAGGCATATCAGAAATCAACAAATACTATGGGCTTGTTCTAACTACAGAATATACAGCATAAAGTGGCCAAACCCATGCATCGTTCCTTTGTGTGCTAAAGATGCACTATCATTTTATTTTACTGCATATATTATAAGCATCAAGTAATACTTAGAAATGATCATTATTTGAAAAAACAGTTGGGTTATTTTTGGGAAAAAAAGTTTTAATGATAAAATTATAGCCCATCATTTTTTATTGTTACAGTTTAACACAATTTTCAAATACTTCTTGACCAGATATGCATAGGACTACTATCATGTTTTCTCAAGGCTGAAAAAAAGCAAATTAATTCCACTTTTCTAACTGTATAATGCTGGACATTGCCCCAGCTTAATGTTTTCCAATGAAGAATTTCAAAGGAATAGCTCAATGTTCACCTCTGGGGAACTTATACAGAGTTATCTCTGCCTAGTAGCTTATAGAAATTAATGTGCTCTTTGACTTCATAAAATGTAAGTGAACAAATGAATGGAACATAAGCGAATGATTAGTTCCTCACCAAAAGTTAAAGAAAAGGATAAAGTGGAGAAAAAGGAGAAAGTATACTTTTCTGGACAAAGTGTTAAATCAACCATAAATTAATATGCTTATGTAGGTTCCTGGATGGATTTACCTATCCTTCGAGCAAACACATGGATGTCCCAGGGCAAAATACAAGTGAGGTCTGTTTGGTCTGATCCTGAACTATTTCTAGCGAGTGGAATTACCTAACTTTACTATTTTCATTGCTGCAGTGTTTAACATGAAGAGAATATTTTAGTCACATTAAAATTTTACCTATTTGGAATCCATCAAATTATACTTAGAGACACTCTTTAGATATTTTTTGCTAGCACATATACAGGCAAAGTGGTGAAAATTTGACTTTAACGTAGATAGACCAGGTTTTAAAAATCAAATGCAAGACTTAGTAGCTGTGAGACCTATAATAAGTGACTTTACTATCAGTGAAATAACTTTTAGTAATTAAATACAATAATGTGAAAAAAAACAATCAGCACTTAGTAGGGCTTAATGGTTTTTCTCTGTATTTCATTCATACATTTTATCACTAATATACACAACTGACTTAGACCATCAGTTTGTTTATAATTACATACACTGGTCTCTTGCTAATTTAAAGAATAAAAATGTTATCCAGGCACTTAACAGGTAAGAACGAAGACTATGTATGTTTACACTCATCACACTATTTAAAAGGACCTCCTATAACAGGGTTTGTTTTGTTTTTTAGCCAGTTGGTATGAGACACTGCCCTTGCCAAAAGTAGAGCAGGTTGGAAGACTGTCATTTTGCAACAGCTCAATTAAAGAAAAAAATATGTATATATATTCACAGCTAATCCTGTGGTAGCATCACCCAGAGACAAATGAGAGCTGTAGCTTTCCAGGAATGCTAACATTATAAATTGTTCCATCCAACTTAATCCTCTGTCTGCATATGTGCTTTGGATTGCTTATCTGTCCTTTCTGTTCCATATTAACTCCAACTCCTGTAAAAGTAGGTTGTCTCTCCATAATCTCATTTGCCGATTTAAGTGAGTTTTTCTTGGTCCTGCTTTCATATATCTCTTCATATGAACAAGACAGGCTTAAATCCACATTACTGCTGATTTTACTAAACCAGTGGTTCTTCATCAGGGGCAATTTGGCCATTTCCCCCACCTAAATCTGCAAATATCTACAGACTTTTTTTTTTTTTTTAGTTAGAGTGGGACCACTACTGACATCTAGAGGGTGGAGACTAGGATACTGCCAAACATCCTACAGTGCAAAGGACAGTCTTCCACAACAGAGCTGTACCCATCTCAAAATGTTTGAAGTCCTGAAGTCAAGACGCCATGTATTGAAAATACATACTGAAAGTCATCAAGTACTGTTGTAGGTGATAAAATAGAGCAACCAAGGGAAACAAAGTCCCTGCTCTCAGAGAATTTATGTTCAAGTGAGAATAAAAAAGAAATAGAAAACAAGTAGGTAGTATAGCTTTGGAATTGGCAAGTACAATAAAAATAAAATAGTATAGGGGCGCCTGGTTGGCTCAGTTGTTTAAATGCCCGACTTCAGGTCAGGTCACGATCTCTCAGTTCATGGGTTTGAGCCCTGCGTCAGGCTCTGTGCTGACAGCTCGGAGACTGGAGCCACTTCGGATTCTGTGTCTCCCTCTCTCTTTGCCCCTTCCCTGCTCATTCTCTCTCTCCATCCCTCTCCCTTCCTCTGTCTCTGTCTCTGTCTCTCTCTCAAAAATAAAATAAACATTAAAAAAATAGAGCAGTGTAAATGGATGAAACGTAAGTGATAGCAGAGGTAGGGGTGGAGATAATAAGTTGGATATTATGCTTAGTGGAAGAACATGAAATTGCATGTAAAGTTCTTTGTCACTGACCTTACCTTCTTTTGTATAATTACCTTGGTCATAAATTAAGCAGTAAACAGTACAAAGGGGAAAAACAACAAAGCAAAAATAACCAAAATATTACCTATTAAACTTATACTTGCTCGTCTTCAGGCTATATTTTGCTAAGTCTTCATACTATGCTTGATTTCGTACAGACTGAAAAATAGTAATTTTTAATTCAAACGAGTACATACATGGATTAACACACTTAGCTCTTCTTTTAGGTTCCTACTTTTATTTAAGCTTTCTAAAAGTAAGAACCACCCAAAAAGTATGTTACCGAAGATAGAGAGTAAAGGCTGAAAAGCAATGTTATCTAAAAACCTAGGTCAAAAAACAGTTAAGACAAGGGTAAGGGAAATACAAAAACACTCAGGACAAAATGCTCTACTCCATGTAATTGTTGTTGATCAAAATCCACACAAGAGAGATGGAGCCACAAAAGCCTTTATAAAGTAACTCAACCTGCATTGCGATTCAGAAACAGGTAATTCATGAGATTAAGGTGCCCTTTATATATCCTCAGAAAGCAGTCAACCTAAAATGTAATCAATGTAAACTAAGCTATAAATTTAGAAAAGTTATGGAAGTGTATTGAAAAAAGGAATGGATGGGGCTGTAAAAAGGAGCACAAATGGACAATGGTCAGCATGGAGCCTGTCCACAGATCTGCTGGAGGGGAAGGGTCTGTCAGTGTGGACCCTTACTCCAAGTGGATGCGTCTCCTACCTCTCTATGGAGTAGGGCATCAATTCAGGCTGTGAATCTTCTACGCACTGTTCCATTAGAGCTCACTAAGAAGAGAGAAGCGGAACCCCTAAGGCAGAATCTGGTCAGCATTGAACACTTTTGGCACAGAGTCTCTCTAAAAATGAAAGTTTCGTTTTACATTTTAGCTAAAAATTACTAATTGCATCTTGCATTCATAGGCATACTCTGTAACATAATTGTGTTTGTTTTAATACAAATCGTTTTAAATGGTTCAACTATTCCTCACAAAAAAGAAAATCTTCTTATAAAATTGGTGTTCTAAGGCAACATACCATGTCCTCACACATACTCCAAAAGTATTCTCATTTGGAAATCACAGTTTAAGCTGCCAGATGGAATAAAAATATGTATTCTCCTAAAGCTACGTCCACCAAGTAGATTTCTCAATATTCAATCGTTTTTCAGTTGCCTCAGTTCTTGGAACAGGATCCCCTAAGTACTGGACACCAATGTTTTGTCATTACAGCAGGCTGATTTCCAAGAGAAATTAGTAAAGTGACAATTTCATTTAGAAACCAATCTGAGAATGATGGTTTTGAGTTGCACATTTGTCCCGACTAATTATCATAATTTCAGTCTTTCACAGGGCTCAAGTATGAGATGCCATACTCCATGGTTTTGACTTAAGAAAACTATCTCATTCGATATATCCTTAAATTGGCTACTAGCTTGCATTTTTGTCTTGGTTTGTTCTTTGTGTGGAAGAGGAAACCCAGTAAAGAGATGAAAAACACAGAAGGGAGATAATCTGTTTTCTTCTTCTCCCTGAGAAGCCTCAAAACTCTAAAACTCCATCACTCTCTCGCCCAAACAAAATTTTACCCATCTAATCCCACGCTTTACCCTTAATTTGACAGAGGGAATAACCAAGAGATCTTAGCAAAGATGACTCTTATACATGAAGACTCAAAAACTATACAAAACAATGTGTGATTGAAGAATTGCATCATGACTTGTAAACCATTAAGTGAAGATTTAGGTGGAATGTCTCAATTATATACCATGGGATCTCTTGTTCTCTCATGGTCTATCCTGTGAGGCCCATTGTCTGGTTCATTTGACATCTCTGCTGCACTGACTCAGTGTTTCAGGACTAATCAGTCCCTATACATCTTTGAGCTCCCTGGTTTCATCTCATCTCACCCTGAACCTCAGTGGTTTTGTTTCATTTCATGCTTGGTCCTCCGAATATGTGGTTATTATTCAAGGACTTTGGATTCTGTCATTAGAGGGGAATTTTGAGTTATAGACCCTGATGGTAGGGAAAGCCTAAAAGGAAGAGGTCCTGCCTTTGCTACCCTTAAAGTCTTCTTAGTATTATCTCAGTCTTAATAGGTGATTTTAAAAATGTGGGAGTGCAGTGGGAATGAATGACAATACACAAATATATACCCACATAGACACTCTTTTAAAACAATCTGCATTTGACTGATAATCTTAAAAACAAAAATGGGCCACCTGGGTGGCTCAGTAGTTAAGCGTCTGACTTTGGCTCATGTCATTGTCTCACTGCTTGTCAAGTCAAGCTCCATGTGGGGCTTTGCACTGATAGCTGGGAGCCTGGAGCCTGCTTTGGATTTTGTCTCTGTCTCTTTTCCTCTCCCCTGCTCGTGCTCTTTCCTTCTCTCTCTCTCTCTCTCTCTCTCTCTCTCTCTCTCTCTCTCCCTCTCTAATAAAAAAATAACATAAATTAAAAATAAATAAATAAAAATAAGGTAAACACACATACAACAAACACTGAGACGCTGGGGCACTAGAATTAGCATTATGAATGCAGGAGAAATACTAATAGGAAAGGCTGGTCAGAGTCTTGTGGATATATTTTCTTAACTTCTCAT
Organism: Prionailurus bengalensis; assembly: GCF_016509475.1. Lineage (NCBI taxonomy): Eukaryota > Metazoa > Chordata > Mammalia > Carnivora > Felidae > Prionailurus > Prionailurus bengalensis. The sequence continues at coordinate 155,138,533 of NC_057343.1, read as the reverse complement.
TCTACCAAGACATAATGCATTCTAAGACCTAGCCAGCAGCCATTTCCAGATACAAAAGTTCTACTACTAAAGTAAAGAATTCTGGAACCAGATTCAATGGCTTTATTTTAAACTTAGTAACCCTGTGAAAAGGTAATTGGTGAAGAGCCTATTTTCTAGGTAGAACAGAGGGCAGAGAAATTTAGATGGGTAACATTTTCTGCCATGTCTTCTGGAACCTCTCAGTGACGGACAGACAAGTTGGTCACCTTGATGACACTTGACATCATTTTTCAGCCTGGAGGTAAATTTTAGCATCTCTGGTGACTCAGCAGCCTTACGTTTTATTATATGATTAACAATTAGAATGGTTTGGAAAGAGTGTGATGTGGAATCTTTTCTAATATAACACAGCATTTGTTATGTACAAAAGTTCATGTTTGACTGCTGGAGTAGCCAGAATTCAAATATAATGTTCCAAATACTAAGTTCACTATTTCCCAACTGTAAATAAACATTTTTTAGTAAACCATGAAGGCCTCCATTTATTTTGCCAATTGGACTTCAAATTTATAATTACACAGTGATTTACAATATTTGGTACATGTTATAATATAGGGTAATTATTTGTCCATAATTGAGTGCACAAATACATAAAAAGAAAAAAATATGGACGTATAATGTAGATCAGATGGTCAAATAGCTGCTGAAAACACAAATCAATTTAAAATCATCGGACTTCATGCCTGAAGAGGGCCAGATTCCTATCCTCAGGAAGTATAGACCATTTGTTGATAATTATGAATGGAATAGCACATGGCGGTTTCTCACAAGTCATACACTTTCAAGTTTGATGATCATTTAGTGGATACTTTTAGTTAGGTGCATCTGAGAAATGTTGGACTATTAATAACATATACTTTAATTAATTGCTTTCACTCGACATTTTTTCATTTTCTTAGAATAAAATTTGCAAGAAGCTTTGCCATACAAAAACCTTATCAAACTTTCAAGGGGCAAAGACTGAGAAAGAAGACAGTACATTGCCTATTTCTACCACTAAGGAGACTGTGACAAATGGTTCCTTAGAGGAATGAACTGCAAAATACAAAATCTGGAGTGTCTTCTCCACTTCTGAGCCAGTCTTTAAAACAAAACATCCTGGAGCTATGGAATGTGAGAACTAATTATTTGTTAATTTAAAATAAATTCTAAGGACAGGGGCATCTGGGTGGCTCAGTCAGTTGACCTTCCAACTTTGGCTCTGGTCATGATCTCACGGTGCATAGGTTTGGGACCTACGTGGGGCTCTGTGCTGACAGCTAGGAGCCTGGAGCCTGCTTTGGATTCTGTGTCTCCCTGTGTCTCTCTGTGTCTCTGCCCCTCCCTTGCTTGCACTCTGTCCCTCTCTCTCAAAAATAAACAAACATTAAATAAATAAATAAATTCTAAGGGCAAATAGAAAAAATATACTATAATTAATAATATGCTAAATAATACACTAAACCATTTTTACTAAATAATATACTAAATAATAGACTATACAGTTACATTAGTTAATAGATTAAGGCACAAAGTAAATTTTGATATTGAGGGGATTAGTTATTTTTATTATTCCACTCTTGCTTATATCCCTTATCATTGATTTCTCCCTTTTGAAAAGTCTCTTGCTCCATACCTATTGCTCTCTTTGTCTCTGTATTTATATTTGTATTTCCTTGTATGACCACATTTTTTCCTTGAGAGCTTTCAAAAACATTGCAGGTAATCTAATGATGCCTCTTTATGCCTTCAAAATGTTAATTAAAGCAACGTAATAATCTAATCTTCAGAAAATAAAATACTTGAGAATTAAAACACCATTTTTTTTACAGTTTTGTACAGTCATTTTTAATGATTTATTTATTTATTTATTTATTTATTTATTTATTTATATGTTTGTTTGTTTTTGAGAGACAGAGAGGGAGGGAGGGATGTGAGTGGGGGAGAGACAGAGAGAAAGGGAGACATAGAATTTGAAGAGTGGGGGAGAGACAGAGAGAAAGGGAGACATAGAATTTGAAGAAGGCTCCAGGCTCTGAGCTGTCAGCACAGAGCCCAAGGCAGGGCTCAAACTCACAAAATGTGTGATCATACCCTTAACCACCTGAGCCACCCAGGCACCCCTATAGTCATTTCTAAATTAAGTATATAATTTACAGTATTTCCTATAAGTCTTATCAAAGAAATAAAGTTTTATCACAACAAAAACATCTTGGTTAAATATAACCAACTTTAGGTTTCTAAAATAAATCAAAATAGAAATATGTACTGGTATTTTGTTAAATTTGGTATTCTGAATAACTGAATATTACCACATATATTTTTCATGGAATTCTAAATTTCGAAAACTGGAGCAAAATAAAATCAAGTACCAAAACTGTAATAAACACTCTTTCTTAATTATTGAGAATGAAACACTTCAGGATGACGAGTTATACTGAACATCAATTAGCACTTTTATATGCTAACGCTTTCTGATTCTTCTCTCTTTTTTTTTTTTTAGTTTGCAGACAACCTAAAAAAAAGGAGGTTTTTTAGGCTTGCAAGGTATTTGCACTTTTTTAAAATAATATTAGCCACAGTTTTCTTAAAAGAGGAGGAAAGGCTTCACTAACAATGCAAAAATAGGACAAAAGGAGATGTTAAGGTTCATAGAAAGCAAGGACTTTTCTCATTTAACAAATGAAAGAAATGTCATTTTGGTTCATATTGTCATTTTTTTGTACGTCTTTATATCATTTTTGGTAACTTCAAAAATGTCTTTCTTTTCTAAAATATTCTGGCTCGCATTCAGCATCTTGTATTTTTATGTCATCTCACGTGACTTCTTGTTAAGAGACACTTCAGGATATTTTTCATAAAATGTGTTCGGTTTAGAGCCTCAGGTTTATTTTATTTTTTACACTAATGCAGCATTATCTTTGCACTCCTTACAAGAACAAAAATATCTCGAAAGAGTACAGCTTCCCAAGGTCATTGGCCTGTGTCTTTCCGACTCCTCAACCAGGTATTCATTTTTCTTAGTTTCTTGTCAGTGCGCTGTGATATCCTTCACATCTGTCTGTGCCTTTGCTTTTATTAGCAGAAAATACAGCTATAGCTTTAGTGTCATGTGTACTATAAAGACAGGATTTTCAAGAGATTTGACAACTCTCATATTTCCCGAAGTATTCTCAATGTAACACAGAAACAGTTTATTACTGTTAAGTAGTGACTGTCTCTCCAGCTTGAATAATGAAGTTCTCTAGGTCAATATTTTATACAATGATACATTTAAGGACGCATTCCTCTTCAGCTTGGCACTAAAACAATGGCTGTCATAACACAGATCTATGGATTATCAATCTCACATGCCACCGTAATCAATCTAATTCGCGGGGCAGGGAAAGTGTAATACGTTATTGAGTTAAACCAGGAATTTTCCTCTACCAAAATGTTTATAAAGGAGCATAATAAAATTATTTACAGAGATGAGTTCCTACTCTACAGCGTGGAATAAATTTAACCTTCTGCAAAGAGTGCTCACAGCGGCAGTGATTTACCTGTGTTCCCGGGAAAGGCCCATCAGGTAGGAAAGCCTCCAGCCCGAGCTTCACAAAGCCGGTCAGAGTAGTGAGACAGGAAAGAGAAAGGCAGAGATGCATTAAAAAGTCTGGCTCTTGAATCCAATGACTACAACAACAGCCACAAAAACCCCCAAAACAGACCACAAAGCGTGTTTTATGGAATCATTAAAAATCAAAACCTTGCCTGTCTTTCGTTTGAATATTTCATGACAAGAGACCATTTCTGAAGGAGAAATGTTTCCTGGCTGGTCAGATAACAGTGAGTTTTAGCATGGAATAAATTCACAAACTTTTCTCAAGGAAGAGAATTTAGGCCATTTCAGTCTAGAGAAGCCAAAGCGTACATCTGCATCGATCCTCTTGGCAGCGAAAAGCAAGTCCCTTTGAAGCTTTAAGTTTGTACCAACACCTGTTAAGACTCTGCCTGCCCTCGATTCCATTTTATATCTGGCAGCATCGCAAGTGTACTTCAACTGAAGACGAGTCCACAGAATAAAGAAAATGTACCTTGGCCAGAGATATACATTTATTTTATTTTATTTTTTTCTTTCTCATCCTTTCCGTCCTCACATATATTCTGCTCTGGTTTGCTGCAAGTGAGGAAAAACTCACCGGGGTATGTCTTCTCAGCTCTATGGGTTGGCAAGTAAATTCTTATCAGTGGGAAATGTATTCTGATTTAGACTTGGATTTGCATTTTCCATTGAAGGTTTCTGCCTTATCAAGCTGACTTCTATATGTACATTTTTAACTGGTTCAGAACCGATAGGAGAAAGATTTGATTGGCACTTCAGAACAAAGCACAATAATGTGCTCATCATTTTCAACACTCTTTTTACTTCGCTCATGTGGCAGACTGCACTATACTAAGATGGGTACCCCTATGTATTTTTTTAAATGTTTTTCTTTAATGTGACAGTAATACATCTCCATCAAGTGATGTAACCCATGCTTTTTTGTCTTGAACTTGAGGGCACCTTCATAACTACTGTCAACAGAGTTTAGTGGAATGAACATGATGACTTTTGTGGCTCTATTATAGAAGATGAAATGACTTCTGCCTAGTTCTCTTTCTCTGTCACTCCGTCTGTCCGTCTATCTGAACCCAGCCAACATCTTGTGGGGAAGACTAGGCCACATGGAGATACCACATTTAAGAGTTCCAGGCAACAGTTCCAGCTAAGGTCCAAGCCAATAGCCAGCATCCACCACCAGACATGTGAGTGACATATATTCAGCCTGTTCCAGCACTCACTTTTCAACTTTTCCAAATGAAGCCCAAAACGTCACTAAACAGACGAGCCACGTCCACTGTGCCTTATACACATTCCTGACACATAGCAACTATGAGAGAAAATAATTTTGTTGTAAAGCACCAAATCTGATGGTTGTCTGTTATGAAGTAATAGATAACTAATATACTCCATCACATCTTTTAATATCTCAAAATCATTCAGGTCATTTTAAGAGTCTACAAAATTGTACCTGCAAACTCTTACACCACGTTCTATATGCTAGGTCTTTCTTTCAAGCATAGAACTTTGTCCCTTGCCAAAACCCTTCCCGGGGGGGGGGGGGGGCATCTCAATGTCAAAGGAAACTGCCTCTTATTCCTGCATTTTCCCATCGGGATATCTGCAGAAACCTTAATGAAGTAATTATGTTCTTCAAGATATATTGGTCTGGGACCCAAGAAAATAAAAGTGTGCCTCTGATGCCTTCAGAAGAACCTTGTCTATAAAAATGCCATAGGGCAAGTGACCTTGCCCAGAGCACGATGTGTAACCTGCCAGAGGAGAGGCCCGGAAGAATCCAGGAAGTCAAAAGGACTTCTTTCTGCCCCACCTGCTGCAGGCACTAGAAGCCTGACTACAATGGCTACTGCATACCCTCAAGTCCACATAGCACACAAAACAATACCCAAATGGGGTCCTTTGAGTTAAGATTTTCTGTGAAGACCTAAAACTCTGAACAGATGCTGGGAAATGAGGATATTGCAATGTACTTAATCCTAACATAAGCATATTCAAGAACCACAAGTACCATCAAGACAGACTTCCCAATTCTTTAGCCACAGAATTATCTCTTCAAACAATCTTATAACGGTGAGCCCATTATAAGAGCCCATAAAACAGATGAATGGTTCAGGTGAGAAGCAGCAATTAGGAATAGAAAGCTCAAGCCACTCGGCCTGCCTGTCTTCCCCACTTCCCAAGTCCCAAGGGATTGCTGCACAAATCCCTTGGAGATCCAGGGGAGACTAGTTTTAAACCACTGTTATAATTTCTCACTTCTTCTTTGATATTAAACTAGTTTAAAAAATCCTCAGTTTGTTATTACAGGGGAATATCGTCTACAGGGTTTAGATGGGATTTGTATTTCTTCAGATTCTGCCTGTTTTCTGTGTTTTCTCTACAGGCATAAACTGATCAACTCACATGCTAATATAAGAATATTATCATTAACTCCATAGAAGTCTTTCTCTCTACAACTGCTCAAAATACACATTTTAAAATCTGAATGATCTGTAGAGCTAAGATTTTTTTTTTTCAGTTCAGGAAGCTCTGCAAAAAAAAAATGCATGATTATTAAATATTACTGAGGAAAATGTCCAATCCCATGTAGATTTGACTGCCCTTGCGTCCTTGTTCCAATATTCAATCATTTTGTCCAAGTTATATCAATTTAATCTCCTCAAACTTAGCACTTCTTTCTTACTCCTATAAAAACTGCTATAATTTAATCATTCATTACCTTAGACCCAGATTTTTATATCCTAACTGACCTCTATGCTTTCAGTCTCTTACCCTTTCTACTTATTTTTAAATATTAATGCCAGAGTAATTTCCAAAATTATTATGACTCTCCCCTGTTCAGATATTTTTACTAGTCCCTCATTGGCAAAGATATCCAGTCTGTGATATGTAAGCACAGCTTTTATTGTGACTCTTCACAAGCCCTATACACCAACAAAACCAGTATGACCTTATTTACCTAAAAGGATTTGATGAAGCTTAGAGAAACGCATTGCCTAAAAGAAAATAAAGGTAACTAGATGGAGGCTTATATATATTATATATATTATATATATTATATATATTATATATATATATAATATATATATATAAATAGAAAAAGACCTGTGTTCAAGGGACTATATGTACCCATTTCCTATCTTATTGCCTTTTAGAAAAATGGTGATTATTTCATATTAATAATAAAAGTTTTAGCAGCAGCAGAAAGTGCTATTTTATAACCACAGGTATATTTATTAGTCATGCCAACCTAGGGAATAAGTCCAACTTACACTACCTTCAAGAGATAGGTGGAATGAGGTGGAGAAAATTTATTTAACTTTCACAAAGGACTCACAAATGCTTAGTGATGCTGGGATATCAAGCTAAGAAATCTGGCTTTGGGGAAAAAATTCTTCAACATAATTCCTAACTGTTTTAATAGGCTCTCATGGATACCTGCTCAAATCCTGGACAAGTGAGCCGTATATCCGTTTCCTTCCAGCTCTCCCACAATGTGGGGGAACATTCAAAGATGCCATATGGGTTGGTGCATGTCTCAGGTATGTGTCTATATAACCTTCTCATTTGCCACTCACATCCTTTGTTCCCTGTTCTTGGTCTATTACTGTGACTCCCGCATCTGTCTCTGAACTGTCTTGCCCAATCTGCAGAACTACAGTGAACTGCTAGGGGATGGTTTGCAGTAACCTGTTTATCTCGCCCTTCCTCTACTCTGCTCACTACCTCCATTCCTATAGTGCATTTTGAGTTCTGTTAAGAGGTCCTCCTAACAGGCATCTTAAGCCATACTCAATAATCCTGCCCTGTTCCTACCTTGCCCTTTCTCCATCTTTTTCTTGAGCGTTTGGCTATGGTGGATGTCTATGCTCTGCTACTACAAGCTGCCTCACTACAGCCCTCAAACATGCATATGCCTGTGGGCATGTAGGCAGGTGGGAGTTTCTGACCCTCAATATCCATCCTTGATTCTCTTTTGAAAATGTTATCCAGTAAACCTCAACTCCCCGTGTCTTTAGTTTGGCAATCATGCAAAGAAGAAAGCACGGTTGTGATCACCATTTTATTTGGAAGGAAAAGAAATCATGGAAAAGTTGCCAATATGTGAAGTTTCACCAAGGTTTCATGTTCTATTTCTAAGTTCTATGTTCAAAGTTCCCATCGACACAAATGGGTTGAAACCCTTGAGAAATTTCTCCCCCTATTCTAATGTTCCAATTTATACAAGTTTCCATTTGGTCAGGTTCTGAATTTCTATATGAATTTTAACAAAGCCCTTTCATATGTGTGATAGAGCCCTGATACTACAAGTGAATATGCTTCATGTTTTAACATATTTTTGTGCTTTATGTACATGTAGATTTAATATTAAAGTGAAATTAAGAGGCATGCAAGATAGGTAATTAAATTAAGCTGCCTAAAAACAAAACACCAAAAAGCATGTGTGTTTATATTAAAGTAATAACATTTTATAACTTTGTATGTAAGAAAATGATCTTCTTGAGAATTTAACGTAATGCTCAATTTCTGGGTTTGGTGTCAACAACTCAACGATGAAGCTCTAGGAACGGCTTCATCACTGAAAAGATAACAGCAAAGTAATATCATCTTTCCCATTTTTATTTTATAGTTGTATTTCTATAAAAAGATGTAGTAATTGCTTCTGAGGAGTGATTATTTTGGTTTGGAAAAAGCTGTATTAATATGAGATTTATATTTAATGAAAATGTATGGGAGGAAGGTAGTAGAGATATACTGAGAGGAAAATAAATAATAGTATAAAAAGTGATTGAAGATAACCTTTAAACATTCTCTGAAAAAAAATACATTAATATATAGTTAGCATAAAGTATATAAAACAGAGACATATAAAGTAATCATAAATGCAGCAACCTCATGTTTTAATTTAAAAAGTATCATCATATCAATCGACACTGCTAAATATCACTATCAAAAAGTTTCAGGTGTATGAATTAGAATAGGCTAGCATATGCTATAGTCAAAACAACTGCAAAATATCGGTGGCGTATCTTAATGAGTTAACTTCTCAGTCACAAAAATTTCACCATGGGTTCAGGTAGCTCTCCAGGGCTGTGTTTAGCATTCCCAGCTGCTCTAAGCTTTTGGCACCTCCCCTATCAATGGATACTTTCACAATTACCCCAGTCACACAAGATAGAACATGGAGAATGACACAGATCGTATGTTAATTCCACTCAAATTTCACCAGCCAATGCAAGCCCAAGACCACACAAGAGGCAGACAAGTACAATTTTTTTTTTGTATGTAGAACGATATTTTGGTAAATTGCCATAATCTAAACCAAGTAAGTCAACTGGATTTTCAAATTGTGGACCAAAACATTTTCTCTTTATTAGTCAAGTCAAATTGTAACCAGGTTACTTTGTGAATGTAGAATGAGAACAAGGATGACTTTCGCCTCTTATGCCATCAAGTAATTATGTCTATACCAGTACACACCCAACCGCGATCCAATATTAATGTAAGTAGTATCTGAGTTTATAAATGGCTACTAAAAATGTTAAAGGAATTGGATTAGCTAGTCAAAATGTGTTACATGAGAACCTAGAAGAAAGTGAAGTCTTTAATGTGCTTGGAGCTTGGATAAAAACCAAAAAATAAATGATCTGACATAAATAAAAGCCAGACACATACATGGAAAATGAGAAGTGGTTTGACCACAGGAATACAGAGCTCAATCTGTCCAAGTCCTTCATTTGAAGGAAATGTTATATAATTAAAGGGAACCCCATGATAATGTGTTAAATGAAGTGCAGAAAGTTCAGTTACATAGCATATGGAGTGCCTTTATTTGAGGTTCTTAAGTGAGTAGGCACAGCTAAGGAGCCAGGAGTTTTAAGGTAAAACTGAGCTTTCCCTGTTTGTCCTAATTCAGCTACAACTTTGTGTTACATGAAAGCTGTCCATTTTAGGTATACTCAGGAATGAATCAAATCCTGTAGCTCTAAAATTTCCAGCACACTGACCATAATTTTAATATATTTTATGGTTAGGAGATGTACATTTTCTAAAACCTTGGAGTTTGGGGAAAGAGGATACTAGGGTTAATAAGAACAGCCATTCTTCTTCTCCTTTTCCAGAAGGGACCACCTGCCATTTCTCTACATGGCCTCCCTTTCCATGTACTCTCTTCCCATGCCCAAAAGTTACAAAATTCAATGTCCACAGATTTGAAAACAGGGCTGTTTCAAATAGAAGCCTGTAGAACATCACATTGAATCTATTTACATGTCCAAGTTTGCATAGTTAATTGTTAAGAGTTAAAGTATCTCCCATATCCCCACCCCTTTTCATTACCCATTTAATTCTAGAAATTCAGAATTTTCTGGCGTAGAGTGGTATAGAGTTTGAATGTGTCATCCAAAACCATAATACCATTTAATAACAATATAAGGGAACACAAAAGATATGACTTTTGTATTAAACAATATGAAAGAGTGTGGACATTTATTATACTTTATTTTTTGCAAGTGTGATATATAATAACCAGTACATCAATTCAAAATAAAAGTTTGGAAAGTGTGGAATTAACAAAATTAATGATAATAACCATTAGTTCAGAATGAAAATAACATTATACATTTGGAGATCTGGATTTCCACTTTATGTTCTCAAATAAACTATTTTTAAAATATAAAGAAGATTAGGCAACTAATTTTTTAACCTGATGAAGTTTTACTATACACCTCATTGGAATGCCATTAATTTACAAATTAAGTGGAGCTTAATCACTAATAATTTTTAATTCTCCTAAAGTTGGACACCACCCACTAGAGTTTCCAAAGAATTAGTCCCAATAGCTCAATCATTGGTTTTTTAAGTATAGCTAGCTTTAAGCAATTAGTGTAATTTTAGAAATCACAGGTTTTTATGTGATTTTTCACCCAATGAATCAATTTAATTTCTATTTATTTGTCCTGGCCTTTGTTCTAAAGGTTCAGTTCAGCAACCCAGTATTCAAACTTGATTCCTCTTCTTTTGTCCAGTTTGCTTTATTGATTTGATATTACAAAAAGATTAATCCTCCGACCCAAACATGGCCATGTCATCCTATCACTAAAATTTTATTGGCTACCGTTTATATATAGGATAAGACCCATTTTCCTCATCTTCATCTGGAAAATGCTCTTTGTTTCCTAATTTCATCTAGTCCCAGTCTCCTCTCTGTTCACTAGGCTCTAGTCACATTGTAAGTTTTCAGATAAATTATGGGGAAACACCAATATACTGTATGCACTGAGCAGATATTTTCTCAACAGTACCCTAGTGACTAGATATAGCTCTTGTCACTTCAAAAGCTACACATCTTATTCCTCACTGTTTACTACTTGAAGAATCAGCAGCAACTTAATACTAGGCATTCCAGCATCATATATTTTAGTCATTTTTATAGTGTTTCTAGAGGCATCTGCCATAATGTTCAAGTGGAAATGGATTCCGTTTCTGCCCTACAGCTTATACTATAAGTGTATGTAGGCATCCATTTAATATCAAGAAGGAATTTAAAATTTCCATTTATAAGATTATAAGTTCTTAAAATTTAGAGTTCACAAATATAAGGCTCTACATACAAAATAAATTATAATTTTACAAAACTATAAAGTCTATACCATAATTTACCAATTATTTATATATTAGCCATAATTATTTAAACCTTACCTGGTAACCCTGTATCCTTTTAATAATGTTCTTTATACTATAGAAAGCTGTAACCCAGAAAGATTCTTAGCTGTTACTCTAGCTTCTCCTCAGGGCCTCAAGAGATTTAATGTGTCAGTCTAGCTCTTGTAAATGCCCCCACTAGAGCTCTTTTTATTATGTTCTCATATAATCTTCTCATGTCAAGGGTCTTCACTCACTTGGAGCATACTTTTGGGCTTAGAGACTCTACAGACTCAGCATATTTCTGTATTGTGTCTTTGAGACCTATTACTGGGAGAGACTTGGATAACTGACACAAAACAGCCATTAGATGACACACAAAGGATTCAATAAACTGGTTAGATATCCTCCAAAGCAAATTTTAAAAATCAGAATTCAAACTCTACTTCTAAGTAACTGAATTAAAGAAATTTATTTTCTTCTTATTCTTTTTTTAATGCTTTTGCCATTTTAAATCTTATTTTTAACAGGCCTGATAAAACCTGAGTGGTAACATTTTCCAACATGATTAAAATCTATTTGTTCCTAACAATTCTATAAATAAAAAATCTGAATGAATTTTTAAAATGCAAAACAAATCTAAAAAGCTACTAGGCCTAATAAGTGAAATCAGCAAAGTCTCAGTATAAAGGAGCAATATAAGTGTGTCTGAGTGGCTCAATCAGTTTAGAATCTAACTCTTGATTTCAGCTCAGGTCATGACCTCATGGTTGTGAGAATGAGCCCTTCATGGAGTGTGAAGCCTGCTTAAGATACATTCTCTCTCTCTCTCTCTCTCTCTCTCTCTCTCTCTCTCTCCCTCCCTCCCTCCCTCCGCCCCTCTCTCCCACTTGCACTCTCCCTCTAAAATAAAAAAGATCAATTTTTTAAAAATCTATTACATATTTATGCAATATACAATAGCAACACACCTACAAAAAACAAAATTTCAACTTTAAGGCTCAACTTTACTGAAATTAAAACTCCATTCATGGAAAGATACTTAAAATAAATACAGAAGCAAGCTACTGACTGGGAGAAAATATTTCACATTATTTATGAGACGAAAAGGTATGTATCTAAAGAAGGGGGAGAAGGCAGCAGAGTAGGAGGATGCTAGGCTCTCCTTGTCTCGAGAAATACAACTAGATAATTATTGTGTCATCCTGAATACTCTAGAAATCAAACTGAAGACTGGCAGAACAAACTCCACAACTAAATATAGAGAAGAGGCCACAATGAAGAAGGTAGGAAGTAGGGAGACATGGAAATAGATCATGGCCATTGTGGTGAGGAGAGAGCTATGACAACAGAGAAGGTCAAGAGATAGACTAACACACAGGAGAAAGCACAAGGAAAAAAAAAATTCCTATAGCAATTGGCTTGGAAATCTAGAGGGCCCAAATTTTTTGAGTTCTTGCAACCAGCAGGGCTTAAAGCCTGGAGTTTCAAAGGTCAACAGGCTTGTCTTAGATAGAGCTCATAGGCATTGGGACCACAGTTGGAGACAAGGCAAGGCAAAGAGCATGCCGATATAAAGGGTGAAAACAATGATCAGAAGAGAACCTGGTGCACACTGGGGAGGTTATTTACTCATTTCAGAGAGTGTCCCAGAGAGGCAACATTCACAGAGAAACTCCTCTCTAGGAACAAAGGAACTGGAGGGTGTCACTTCCTTCTCTGGCCCCTCAGCATAAGCCCAGGGCCACTTACAGCAATCAGCACTGTGCCAACACTCACTAACTAACTTGCTTATACCAAGCTAAACCTTCTCATGCTTCAGTGGAACTGTCCTTCCCAGTCACACCTCCTTCAGTCCCACCTCATTGGTCCCCCTTGCCCAGGAAACAAGTGCAAGCCCTTGACAACATCCCCAGAAATTTTGCAAAACCTCAGTTGCAGTGGCAATATTGATAGGGCTCATTTCACAAGCAGGCCAAACCAGAGCACACCTAGTTAAAACTTGCCACATTCAGACCAGGGACCAACCACTGTCCACAAGAGACAAACAGAGACTCTGAAGATGACTGGCCTAAAGGATACAGAGGCCAAGACAAAACAGCAGAGAACATGCAGCACACATTAGAGACACTCTTGGAAGTGCCAGGCCCTGAGGAACAGGGGATACCACATGACAGGGCACTACAGGATTTTGTATAAGGCCTTTACCCTCAAACACAGGATACATAGCTGACTGCAAAAACACAAAATAGGCACAGAGACTTAGACAAAATGAGAATACAGTAAATTTCTCCTATATGTAACAACAGGACAAGGCCATGGCTGGAGATCTACCTGAAACAGATTTGAGTAACGTGCCTCACTGAGTATTTAAAGCAATGATAGAGCATAAGGATACTCAACGGGTTTAAGAAAAGAATGGAAGACATCAGTGAGATCCTTAAAGAGATAAATAAGAACCAATAAGAGATGGAGAGTGTAATAAACAAGATTGGAAACATGCTTGATGAAATTAACTGCAGGCTATAAGAAGCAGAGGAATGAATTAAAGACCTAGAAGAGTAATGGAAAGTAATCAAGATGGACAGAAGAAAAAAGAAATATGCAACTCAAAAAGAGACTTAGGGAACTCTGGAACTCCATCAAATATAGTAACATTGGTAGTATACAAGTCTCAGAAGAGAGTTTTCTCTCTTTCTTCCCCCTTTTGGGGGCAGAAATTTTATTTGAAGAAATAATAGCTGAAAGTGTTCCTAATCTGGGGTAGGAAATAAATATCCAGATCCAGGAGGCACAGCAAACTCCCAAAAAATTCAACAAATGCAGATCCCACCAAGACATATGGTAATTAAGTTGCAAAATACAGTGATAAATAAAAAAAAAATTAAAAGCAGCAAGATGAAGATAATAACATACAAGGGAAACCCCAAAAAGTTATCAGAGATTTTTCAGTGGAAACTTTCTGAACCAGAAGAAGTGGCATGATATATTCAAAGCACTGAATGGGAAAAATCTGCAGCCAAGAATACTCTGTCTACCAAGTTTATCATTCAGAATAGAAACAGAGATAGAGTTTCCCAGATAAACAAAAACTAAAGGAGTTTGTGATCACCAAACCAGTCCTGCAAGAAATACTAAAAGGGACTCTGAATGGAAAGATCAAAAGTGACAGTAGATAGGTCAAAAATACAAAAGCAGTAAAAATAACTATTTCTGTAAAAAACCAAGAACTCACAAAATAAAAGGATGTAAAATATGACACCATATGCCTAAAACCTGGGGAGGAGCTGAGTAAAGAATGGGTTTAAACTTAAACGACCATCAACTTAATAGAGACTGCTATATGCAGAAGACATTACATACAAACGCATGGCAACCACAAATCAAAAACTACTAATAAGTATACAAAGAATACAGAGAAAGAAATCTAATTATACCATTATAGAAAACCAGCAAACCATGAAAGAGAGAAACAATCAGAAAATCTTCAGGAACAGTCACAAAACAAGTATTAAAATGGCAATAAATACCTATCTATAAACGATTACTCTGTTTTTGTTTTAAAAAAAAAATTAGTGTTTATTTTTGAGAGAGACAGAGTGCTAGGGGGGAGGGGCAGAGAGAAAGGGAGACACAGAATCTGAAGCAGATGGGCGCCTGGGTGGCGCAGTCGGTTAAGCGTCCGACTTCAGCCAGGTCACGATCTCGCGGTCCGTGAGTTCGAGCCCCGCGTCGGGCTCTGGGCTGATGGCTCAGAGCCCGGAGCCTGTTTCCGATTCTGTGTCTCCCTCTCTCTGCCCCTCCCCCGTTCATGCTCTGTCTCTCTCTGTCCCAAAAATAAAATAAACGTTGAAAAAAAAAATTAAAAAAAAAAAAGAATCTGAAGCAGACTCCAGCCCTGTGCTGACAGCTCAGACCCTGATGCAGAGCTCAAACCCACAAACCATGAAATAATGACCTGAACCAAAATTGGATGCTTAACCAACTGAGCCACCCAGGCAACCCTATAAATAATTAGTTTGAATGTAAATGGGTCAAATGTTCCACTCAGAAGACATACGGTGGCAGAATGGGTTAATAACAACAACACAAAACAAAAACAAGACTCATGTATATGCTGCCTACAGAGACTCATGTTAACCTAAAGACACCTGTAGATTGCAAGTGAGGGGAGGGAGAAACATCTACCATGCAAACAGTTGTCAAAAGAAAGTTGGAGGAGCAGTATTTATATAAGACAAAATAGACGTTAAACCAAAGACTGTAACATGAGACAAAGAGAGTCACTATATAATAATAAAGGGGACAATTCAACAAGAAGATTTAACAATTGTAAATATTTATACCCAACAGGAGAGCACCAAAATGCATAAAACAGTTAATAATAAATAAAATGGAACTACTCAATAATAATCCAATGATAGCAGGGGACTTTAACACTCTACTTACAACAATGGATAGATCATCTAAACAGAAAATCAACAAGGAAACAATGGCTTTGAATGACACACTAGATCAGATGCATTTAACTGTTATATTCAGAACATTCATCCTAAAACAGCAGAATATGCCTTCCTTTCAAGCACACATGGAATATTCTCCAGAATAGATCACGTATTAGGCCACAAAACAAGCCTCAACAAATTCATCAAGATCGAAATCATACCATCCACCATTTTTTACTACAACACTGTGCAACTAGATATCAACTGTAAGAAAAATCTAGAAATACCACATATACATGGAGGGTAAATAACATGCTATTAAACAATGAGTGGGTCCACCAGGAAATAAAGAAATAAAAAAAACTGCAAGAAAACAAATGAAAATGAAAATAGAGCTGTTCAAATGCAGCAAAAGCAGTTCAAAGAGGGAACATTATAGCATTACAGGCATATTTCAAGAAGCAAGGGAAATCTCAAATCAATAACCTATACTTAGACCTAAAGGAGATAGAAAAAGAACAACAAAAGTTAAAACCAGGGGCGCCTGGGTGGCGCAGTCGGTTAAGCGTCCGACTTCAGCCAGGTCACGATCTTGCGGTCCGTGAGTTCGAGCCCCGCGTCAGGCTCTGGGCTGATGGCTCAGAGCCTGGAGCCTGTTTCCGATTCTGTGTCTCCCTCTCTCTCTGCCCCTCCCCCGTTCATGCTCTGTCTCTCTCTGTCCCAAAAATAAATAAACGTTGAAAAAAAAAAAAAAAAAGTTAAAACCAGCAGAAGCATCATAGACTTTAAGTCTAAAATTCTCTTCTGGCCAGCAAAAAGCAGATGCAGGATTAAAGCCAGAGATGGCTAATGTCCAGGAAAAAGGTAAAAGCCCTGAATAAGGGTCCTTGCCCCATGTTTATTCAGATCTGAAGGCTTACAAATGTGATGACTGTGCACAAAGAAACACAAACTATGAACATTTACTTGGGGACATGAGGGGAAAAGGGGGGTTTTGAAGATATACAGTGTTTGGGGTTTGGGTCAATATAAAACAAAATTCCTGCGCCTGGCAGATGGTTGTTAACAGCAGACAAGAGGTGCCGAGCCTGTTTATCTTTGCCAGCCTAAAGGATGAGACAGATAAGGGGAATAACCTCAGGGTTAACAAGACACCTTTTCTTTTGTTAATCATCTTCCTTCCAGGCTGATTTGCCTGTAGCACCCTATTCTATGCAAGCCATTTTCTGCTATAGTACTAAATGTAGGGTGCTTTCACCCTGAATATCTAGTCTTTTTATTCCTATGTATTGAGCACCTTTGTGCCATTTCTATTTCAGGCCTTTTATTTCTATTTCAGGCCTTCTATTTTGGGGGGCTCTGCACCTACTCCCTGTTTTGGGGTGACTTTGGACCTCCCTATCCCTGGCACTTTGGTCACCTCCCCATTCTCGTGGTGTCTTTGCACCCCCATACTCTTGGAGTGCCAGTATGTTTTACCTGAACTCAGGTGTGAGCATTCTGTTACTTTATATTTCATTATGCCTTGTTAACCCATTGGTGTAAGCTCAGGGATTCCTAAGCTTATCCCCCACACAGAAAGAAGGAAATAATAAATATTAGAGAAGAAAAAAACGATATAGAGTGGCACCTAGTTGGCTCAGTCGGTTAAGCATCTGACTCTTGAATTTTGCTCAGGTCATGATCTCATGGTTCTTGAGAGTGAGACCTGTGTAGGGCTCCACACTGGCAGCAGGGAGCCTGCTTTGGATTCTCTCTTTCCTTTCTCTCTGCCCTTCTCCCTGCTCACACTCTCTCTCTCTTTCAAAAATAAGTAAACATCTTAAAAGAAGAAATAAATGCTACAGATATTATATATATATATATATATATATATATATATATATATATAAAACCAGAAGCTGAGTATTTTTTTTAAAAAAATAAAATTTATAAACCTCTAGCCAGACTTATTGGGGGAAAAAAGAGAAAGGACTCAAATAAAATCACAAATGACAGAGAAGAAATAACAACCAACACCAAAGAAATACAATTATAAAAGAATATCATGAAAAGCAATATGCCAAGAAATTGGACAACCTGTAAGAAATGAATAAATTCCCAGAAAAATATTAACTACCAAGACTGAAATAGAAAATTTGAAGACTGATTATCAGCAATGATATTGAATCAGTAATCAAAAATCTCTCAACAAACAAAGTCCAGGACCAGATGACTTCACAGGTGAATTCCAGCAAACATTTAAAGAAGAGTCAAAACCTATTCTTCTCAAATTATTCCAATAAATACAAAAGGAAGAATAAATTCTAGATTCATTCTCTGAGGCCAGTATTACCCTGATACCAGACCCAGAAATAGACATCCCAAAAAAAGACACCTACAGGCTAATATCCCTAATGAACATAGAAGCAAAAATCCTCAACAAAATATTAACAAAACAAATCCAACAATGCATTAAAGAAGTCCTTCACCACTATCAAGTGGGATTTATTCCTGAGTTGCAATGGTAGTTCAATATTTACAAATCAATCAACATGATCCATCATATCAGTAAGAGAATTATAAGAACTATATGACCATTTCCATAGCTACAGAAAAAGCTTTTGACAAAGTACAGCATCAATTCAGGATAAAAATCCTGAACAAATCCTGACCATCCTACTATGGTCAGGAACAAGACAGGGATGACCACCCTTACCACTTTTATTCAACACAGTACTGCAACTCCTAGCCACAACAATTAGGCAACAAAGATAAATAAAACATCGAAAGTGCTAAGGACAAAGTCAAACTTTCACTCATTGCAGATGACATGATACTATATAGAGAAAACCTGAAAGACTCCCTTAAAAAACTGCTAGAACTGAAACTGATTTGGTAAAGTCACAGGATACAAAAACCAATGTACAGAAATCTGTTGCATTTCTATATACCAATAATGAAGCAGAAAGAAATTAAGAAAACAATCCCATTTATAATTGCACCAAAAATAAAAAATGATACCTAGGAATACACCTAACCAAACACATGAAAGACCTGTACACCAAAAATTTTAAAAACACTGATGAAAGAAATTGAGGATGACACAAAGAAATGGAAAGACACTCGATGCTCATGAATTGGAAGAATATTGTTAAAATGTCTATACTAACCAAAGAAGTCTGTACATTTGATTCAATCCCTGCCACAATATCAACTATATTTTTCACAGAACTAGAAACATTTTTCTAAAATTTGTATGGAACCACACGAGACTCTGAATAGCCAAAGCAATCTTGAAAAAGAAGAGCAAAGCTGGATGCACCACAATTTCAAACTTCAAGTTATATTACAAAGCTATAATAAACTAAACAGTAAGGTACTGACACAAAAATAGACACATAGATCAATAGAACAGAAAACCCAGAAATGAACTCACAATTATATGGTCAACTAATCTACAACAAAGCAGGAAAGAATATCCAATTGGAAAAAAAAAACGGTCTCTTCAACAAATGGTGTTGGGAAAACTGGGGAGCAACATGCAAAAGAATAAAACTGGATCACTTTCTTATACCATACACAAAAATAAATTCAAAATGGAAGGAAGACATAGATGTGAGACCTAAAGCCATAAAAAAAAGAAAAAAACTAAAAGAAAACACAGGCAGTAACTTTTCTGACATTAGCCATAGCAACTTTTCTAGATAGGTCTCCTGAAGCAAGGTTAAAAAAGGAAAAATAAACTATTGAGCCTACATTAAAATAAAAGTCTTCTGAACAGTAAAGGAAACAATAAGCAAAACAAAAAGGCAACCTATGGAATGGGAGAAGATATTTGCAAATGGTTGGTTTCCAAAATATATAAAGAACTTATAAAACTTAACACCCAAAACACTAATAATACAATTTAAAAAAAAGGGCAGAAGGCATGAACAGAAATTTCTCCAGGAAATATATACAGATGACTAACAGACACATGAAAAGGTTCTCAACATAAGTCATGATCAGGGAAATGCAAATCAAAACTACAATGGGATAGCACCTCATACCTGTCAGAATGGCTAAAATCACAAATACAAAAAACAAATGTTCGTGAGGATGTGGAGAAAAAGGAACCCTTGTGCAGTGTTTGTGGGAATGAAAACTGGTGCATCCAGTGTGAAAAATGGTATGGAGATCCCTCAATAAGGTCAAAATAAAACTACTCTATAATCCAACAATTGTACTACGAGATAATTACAAAACAAGTACACAAACACTAATTAAAAGGAATACACGCATCATTATGTTTATAGCAGCATTGTTTACGATAGCCCAATTATGGAAGCAGCCCAAGTGTCCTTTAATTAATGAATAAAAAAGTGGTATGTGTGTATGTATGTATATATATATATGTATACACACACACACAAACGAGATATTACTCAGCCATAAAAAGGAATAAAATCCTCCCATTTGCTACATAATAAATGAAGCTAGAGAGCATAATGCCAAGTAAGTGAGTGAAAGAAAGACAAATACCATATTATTTCACTCACATGTGGAGTTTAAAAACAAAACAAAACAAACAAATGAAAAGAGATGAACAAAAAAACAGACTATATAATACAGAAAACAAACTGGTGTTTGCTAGAGGGGAGGCGGTTAGAGAGATGAGTATAATAGATAAAGGGGATTAAGAGCACCCTTATTTTGATGAGCACTTATAGAATTGTTAAATCATTTTATTGTAAGCCTGAAACTACTATAACACCGTATGGTACTTACACTTCATTAAAAAGAAGGAACAATTTTTTTTTAAATAAGAGAAGGTGATCACTTTTATCGGATATCAGGGAAACACAAATTAATAACAAAAACCACCACCAATATGTATCAATCCAAACAGTAAAAATTAAAAAATGCAGTTACTAATATTGATGAAGAGTTCAGAGTAACTGGAACATGTATACACTGTTTGTGGGATTGTAAATTGGTATAGCCACTAAGGAAAAACAACTTAGCAGTATCTAATAAAGCTGAATATGTGTCTACCTTATAAACTGGCAATTCCACTCCTAGATACTTATCTCAAAAAATTCACACATTTGCAAAGAGACATATAGAAGCATGCTCATATACTATATGCTATTTCTACTAACTCTAAATTAGAAACAACCTAAATGTTCTTTAACATTATAGGAGGTATGGGGCACCAGGGTGGCTCAGTCTTTTAAGCGTCCATCTAACTCAGCTCAGGTTCATAAGTTTGAGCCCCACATCTGGCTCTGCGCTGACTGTTCAGAGTCTGGAACCTGCTTCGGATTCTGTGTCTCCCTTTCTCTCTGTCCCTCCCCTACATGCTTGCTCACTCTCACGCTCTCTCTTTCTCTCTCTCAAAAATAAACATTAAAAAAATTTTAAAGTATATTACAGAAGGTAAATCAGGGTGCCTGTTTGGCTCAGTCCATTAAGTATCTGACCTTGACTCAGGTCATGATCTCACGGTTCGTAAGTTCAAGCTCCACATCTGGCTCTGTGCTGACTGTTCAGAGTCTGGAGCCCACTTCACATTCTGTGTCTCGCCCTCTCTCTGCCCCTCTCCCACTCATGCTCTGTCTCTCCCTCCTTCAAAAATAAATAAACATTATTTTTTTAATATTACAGGAGATCAATATAGATATGATGAGTTTCTAGACACTAGTAAAAATTACCAAATTGCAATTACATGCAACATGTTTATATCATACCAACATAATGTTAAGTGAAAGGACATGGGCAGAAAAACAAGGCATACTCAATGATGCCATCCATATGAAGTTTAGGAACAGATAACACTGTTCCATGGTTTTAGGAAAACAATCACCTTTTGAGAGAAATAAGTATAGGAAGTGGGATGAGGGAGCATCTGAGATGCCATAGTTTTAGACCTAAGTGCTATCTATATGGTGTGTTCACTTAAACAAAACTCATCACTTCTGTACAGTTCTGGTATGTGCTATTTTCTCTATTTGTTTTGTTAAAATATTTACTGTAAGACAAATCAAAGAGCTTTTGCTTAGCAAAATAGAACATTAACAAAGTGAAAAGACAGCACTGAAGAATACATTTGTGGTACATGTAACAGATCATTTTTTATCAGGGAACACTTGTAGAAAGATTCCAGTGAATTACTAAATGGCTACTTTAGCACACACAACTGACCCCATTTTACTGAAGAAGAAACTGACGCTTAGAGGGTTGGAGTGACTTTCCTCACACCACAATGACAGGCGGACTCCAAACCCAGGCTCTCATGTTGCCAAGTCATATAGTAAACTGCAAGACTTTGGCAAGTCATTCCTCAAGCCATAATTACATGTCTTTCTTTTTCATAGCTGTGTAACATATAAAGACAAGATACATTTTTAAGTATACATTTGTATATACAGGTAACATATTCTTTGAAGCACAAAGAGAAGTGATTACGGTCTAACAGAGCACAAGCTTTGGAGTCAAATGGAAGCTTGGACCTATCCATGCACTGTCTGGTCTTGGTAAGTAAGTTCTGTGCATTTGGTTCTCCTCTTTGTTAAAATGGCCTTACTCTCGTACGCATCCAGAATAGTGCTCAACACTGTGGAGCAAATGAATACCCTCCTAACATTACAAAAAGTGGTCAATACTTAGAATGAATATTCTTTTAAATATGTTAAAAGTCTGAAATATGTATTATTAACATGTAACTCCAGTCTGGTATACAATTAAAATTGAAGCTGAGTAATAGTTTTTTTGTTTCAATACCTTGTCTAATATGTGGCAAAGTTTTATGGTGTGATAATAAATGGAATGCATCACATATAAGAAAAAGTAACTGCTGGAAATATAAACATTTATTTGTATGAAATGATTACATGCATAGAATATATAAATCGTTTTAAGATTATATTGACTTTAAAATAAATGCAATCTAAAGCTCGATAGCAATTTCTATCTCCTTTGACTTAGTACCAGAAACGGCAAACTGTCAGTCCATTTTTATAATATTTGGAATTAAAAAAAATACATATATATTTAGTCCTCAAAATTCCAGTTTTTGGAAAGCAATTCAGGCCATCACTTTCATTTCTGGAATCAGATTTCAGTATAGAAAATTTGGACATGTTATTCTCTTCCAAATGAATTGAAGCACATATTTGTGTAACTCCTTTTGAATTCATTTGCAGAGAATTATTCAAAGTGTTTATTCCGATGAATTATGCCAATTAAAAAAAAAGCCAAATCTTTGATCCAACCTTTCCTAGTGAGCCAAGACAGGGATTTTCTCTCAAATGATATTAACAAGTTGGTGTCTTTCATCAGTAAGAAGCAGCTCTTGGTGTTCTAGGCCAACACTGTCATCTCAGCTTCCTGCAGCAACCAGACTACTACATTCACCAAAGCCTATCATTTACTGTGACTTAAGTCAGAGCTTATTGAATTCACAGTGATAAGGACCACGTCCATGACTTGTTCCATTTTTAATATTTTACTCAAAAAAGTGAATCCTGGTAAATAGTGCAACGAAGAGAACTATAGTCCAAATAACGTCACCTTGAATCTTTTTGTCTAGAATCACCTCATTAGCAGCCAACAAAAAAGAACCATCTTTCATAGTCATGCTTGACAAGTGACTCGTTTACACGAAGACATTTCTTAACATATAAAAATAAATAATTTCTTTTGTTGTAGTCATTAGAGCCCTTAGATCCAAAATGTCTTTAGTCACATTGTTAAGGGTCGAATTATGTACCCTCCTTATTCATCCGGTGAAGTCCTAACCACCTGTACCTCAGAGTATGGCTTTGTTTGGCCAAACAACAATTGCAGATGTAATTGGCTGAGATGAGTTTATATTGAAAAAGGGCAAGCCCCAGATCCAAAATGTATGGTATCCTTACAGAAGATTTGAACGTAAAGGCACACACAGGGAAAGCTCCATGTAAAGACTGGAGTTAGGCTTCCACAAGCCAAGAACTGCCAGAAGTTATGAAAAAGACTTGGGAGAGATCCTTTCCTGGTACCTTCAGAGGGAGCATGACCCGTGGACACCTTGATTTGAGACTTCAGCCTCCAAAACTATAATATAATCCATTCTTATTATTTAGTTCACTCAGTTTGAGATACTATTAATAGCCCTAGAAAACTAATACACACATCACATATTTAATAGGACCATCCGTAAAATTAGGTAACAAGAGGTAACTGAAGGAAGGCACCAGAAATTTTTTCTTTTTTTCACTTAACTTCTACATTCAGCTGCATATGTAAGATTAAGTGAAGCAATACTGCTAATTAGAGTATCTTTGGAAAAGTTTAACATTTTTAGTTATTAAGTAATTTTATAATATTGTCATTATTTCATTTGCATTCCAAAATAAATGCTGTTGAAAATATTCATTCCATTTCACTCAAGTTTTCACCATGTATCTTTTCTAATGTATAGAGTTATCACTACAAATTTTTCACAATATTTTCAATAAAGATACATTCTGTACATTAAACAGGTAGAGATATTCCAGACTTCCACCAAAAAATGTTTATTCCACTTTTTCATAAAACATGTAATTAACTTGGACTATCTCTCATACACAAGTTATATTCAAGTTAGTTAGTATATAGTTAGTATTGGTTTCAGGAGTAGAATTTAGTGATTCATCACTGATATAGAACACCCATTGCTCATCACTAGTGCCCTCCTTAATAGATGTCACCCATCTGGCCCATCCCCCCACCTACCTCCCCTCCAGCAACTCTCAGTTTGTTCTCTATAGTTAAGAGTCTTTTATGGTTTGTCTCCCTGTTTTCGTCTTTTTATTTTTCTTTCCCTTCCCCTATGTTAATCTGTTTTGTTTCTTAAATTCCACATATGAGCGATATCACACAGTATTTGCAGTTCTCTCACTTATTTTATTTAGACTACAGTATACACTTTAGTTCCATCCATGTTGTTGCAAATGCCAAGATTTCATTCTTTTTGTTGGCTGAGTAGTATTCCATTGTATGTATATATACCACATCTTCTTTATCCATTCAGCACTCGATGAAAATTTGGGCTCTTTCCATGCTTTGGCTGTTGTTGAGAGGGCTGCTATAAACATTGAGGTGCATGTGCCCCTTTGAATCAGTGTTTTTGTACCCTTTGGATAAATACTTAGTAGCACAGTTGCTGGGTCGTAGGGTAGTTCTATCTTTGACTTAATGAGGAACCCCCACACTGTTTTCCAGAGTGGTGGCACTAGTTTGAATCCCCACCACTTTCTTTTAAAAACATAACTTTTTGTTAAGATTTGTGTAACAAAGTGATGGTGCAATATAAGGATAAATGACCTCTTGCTTCTGTTGGGATACAACAGAGCTTCCAGAGGACATATCCTGTATAAAAGGACTATAAGCCACTCACTTCAGTGACTTCTTAGCACGTTGCCAGATCCATCAATTTTAACTGACAGCAAATAAAAACACATGTCTTTGCTTTATTTATGGCTTCTGGGATTTTATTTGGACATCTGAAATATCAGTTCCACAACATACTCATGGAAACTCATACTGAAAACAGCCAAGATTTTTTTTTGAAACTGTACCTTTTCTTCATGCTCTCATCAAGCACAAAGACAAGACCCCTATTTGAAGCAAAAAAACAAACAAAAACAAAAACAAAAAAAACAAAGGCGCGGGACTCTGGATTACCTGCTCTAAGTGTCCCACCCTAGACACTCTCTTGTGAGCCATAAGTATATAAAGAAATAAATTTGCTCCTATCTCAACTCTGGTTATCTTCTTAAGTAAAAAGTTTGAGGGAGATTAAGGTATTATTAGGTCTATTTCACATCTTTTATTACACTATTGTGGCTTATTAACACCAGAAGTATCTTAATTTCTGCAAAATTATGTACAATATCATAAATTTGATAAATTTAATTAAAATTCAGCAATGTACATTAACAGACAGTAGATTGATAACTCCCACCATACAATGAAATATAACATATATTACATAACATCTTTAAACTTCATATAAACTTAGTAATATAACATTGGTTTATTTAAAGTAATAGACCTTTTGGAAATTAGAAATTTAGAGTGTATACTAAATAAAACGGGATAAGTCATTTTAACTTATTGTTCTTAATAAAGTTTATATATTTTTATAATTCTAAAAAATGTCTCTGTATATGTTATAAATTATCTGTGAATTGTAGCTTTCAGTGAATGATATCCAAATATTAAATCATGTTTTATTCTTTTCTATGCTATTTCATGTACAAACTTAGAAAGGGAATTCACACAAATTTGACCTCACTTAAAAAAAATACACGTCTTATATTTTAAGGCAGAGATAATTAGAGTCAATATTAATATGTTTAAATTATGTAAGCATTTTGGTAAGGCAACAATTACATGTCATAAGGAGAAGATAGTGTCTGAGAAATACAATGCAACTAGATGAATCTTTGAAAGTAAGCCATTTTACATCAAAATTGGCAAAGATGAAGTTAAGCTTTCACTTTTTGCAGATGACATGATATTATACATGGAAAATCTGATAGACTCCACCAAAAGTCTGCTAGAACTGATACATGAATTTAGCAAAGTTGCAGGATACAAAATCAATGTACAGAAATCAGTTGCATTCTTATACACTAATAATGAAGCAACAGAAAGACAAGGAAACTGATCCCATTCACAAATGCACCAAGATTCCATAAAATACCTAGGAATAAATCTAACCAAAGATGTGAAAGATCTATATGCTGAAAACTATAGACAGCTTATGAAGGAAATTAAAGAAGATATAAAGAAATGGAAAAACATTCCATGCTCATGGATTGGAAGAATAAATATTGTCAAAATGTCAATACTACCCAAAGCTATCTACACATTCAATGCAATCCCAATCAAAATTGCACCAGCATTCTTCTTGAAACTAGAACTAGCAATCCTAAAATTTATATGGAACCACAAAAGGCCCCGAATAGCCAAAGGAATTTTGAAGAAGAAGACCAAAGCAGGAGGCATCACAATCCCAGACTTTAGCCTCTACTACAAAGCTGTCATCATCAAGACAGCATGGTATTGGCACCAAAACAGACACATAGACCAATGGAATAGAATAGAAACCCCAGAACTAGACCCTCAAACGTATGGCCAACTCATCTTTGACAAAGCAGGAAAGAACATCCAATGGAAAAAAGACAGCCTCTTTAACAAATGGTGCTGGGAGAACTGGACAGCAACATGCAGAAGGTTGAAACTAGACCACTTTCTTACACCATTCACAAAAATAAACTCAAAATGGATAAAGGACATGAATGTGAGACAGGAAACCATCAAAACCCTAGAGGAGAAAGCAGGAAAAGACCTCTCTGACCTCAGCCGTAGCAATTTCTTACTTGACATATCCCCAAAGGCAAGGGAATTAAAAGCAAAAATGAACTACTGGGACCTTATGAAGATAAAAAGCTTCTGCACAGCAAAGGAAACAACCAACAGAACTAAAAGGCAACCAAAGGAATGGGAAAAGATATTTGCAAATGACATATCGGACAAAGGGCTAGTATCCAAAATCTATAAAGAGCTCACCAAACTCCACACCCGAAAAACAAAGAACCCAGTGAAGAAATGGGCAG
This sequence comes from Prionailurus bengalensis, assembly GCF_016509475.1. Taxonomy (NCBI): domain Eukaryota; kingdom Metazoa; phylum Chordata; class Mammalia; order Carnivora; family Felidae; genus Prionailurus; species Prionailurus bengalensis. The sequence continues at coordinate 155,111,213 of NC_057343.1, read as the reverse complement.
AAAACACGAATAGAGACTTCTCTAAAGAAGACATCCGGATGGTCAACAGGCAAATGAAAAGATGCTCAACGTCACTCCTCATCAGGGAAATACAAATCAAAACTACACTCAGATATCACCTCATGCCAGCCAGAGTGGCCAAAATGAACAAATCAGGAGACTATAGATGCTGTAGAGGATGTGGAGAAACGGGAACCCTCTTGCACTGTTGGTGGGAATGCAAATTGGTGCAGCCGCTCTGGAAAACAGTGTGGAGTTTCCTCAGAAAATTAAAAATAGACCTACCCTATGACCCAGCAATAGCACTGCTAGGAATTTACCCAAGGGATACAGGAGTACTGATGCATAGGGGCACTTGTACCCCAATGTTTATAGCAGCACTCTCAACAATAGCCAAATTATGGAAAGAGCCTAAATGTCCACCAACTGATGAATGGATAAAGAAATTGTGGTTTATATACACAATGGAGTACTACGTGGCAATGAGAAAGAATGAAATATGGCCCTTTGTAGCAACGTGGATGGAACTGGAGAGTGTGATGCTAAGTGAAATAAGCCATACAGAGAAAGACAGATACCATATGTTTTCACTCTTGTGTGGATCCTGAGAAACTTAACAGAAACCCATGGGGGAGGGCAAGGAAAAAAAAAAAAAAAGAGGTTAGAGTGGGAGAGAGCCAAAGCATAAGAGACTCTTAAAAACTGAGAACAAAGTGAGGGTTGATGGGGGGTGGGAGGGAGGGGAGGGTGGGTGATGGGTATTGAGGAGGGCACCTTTTGGGATGAGCACTGGGTGTTGTATGGAAACCAGTTTGACAATAAACTTCATATATTGAAAAAAAAGAAAGTAAGCCATTTTAAAGAAACTATTCTAGAAGTAGTACACATTAACAAAGGTCATTGTTAGACTCATATGGGTAGGCACTGAGTGAGGTGTATAATATTATCCAAACAACCTGGAAATACTGCAAATAATGTTAACTATTACAAGTTAAATTTGAGGGGCGCATAGGTGACTAAGTTGGTTCAGCGTCCGACTTGGGCTCAGGGCATGATCTCGTGGTTCATAGGTTCAAACTCCGCATCAGGCTCTGTGCTGACAGCTCACATGAGCTTGCATTCTCTCTCTCAAAAATAAATCAACATTAAAAAAGTTCAATAAAAGTTAAATTTGAAAATAAATATAATGGATCAGTCCAAAAACTTAACACAAACTGACTAAAGTTGTTAACATAAAAGAAGAAAGTAACAATTAAGAGGCATTTGATGTAGATACAGGCTAAGATATATTCTGCTAGTATTCTCATAATCAATGTCCAGAAAGAGAATATCCTCAGAGCAGTTATAAATCTACTTCTAAAGACACGAAGTGCCCTTAGAATGTTAAACCCTACTAGCGTTACCTATCCAAACAAACTCTTGTTTTTCTGAACACCTTCTGCCAAGCAATATCCTGATTTTAATTAAGCTGACATGGTATAAGGAGAAATTACACCCGCCAAAAGTAAATACGTGTGTAGGCATTTTCACATTGCATTGAAAAAATTGGATTTAATGTATAATAATCAGTGCCAGGTAATCTTACTGAGGCCTAGCAATACTCATAATTATACCAATAAGATTATGATAAAGCTAAAATTGATTGAAGGTTTACCATATGCCAGACACAGTATTAAGCATGTTAAGACTTTAATTCACTGTGTCATTTAATCTACATACATATCATCCCTATAAGACAGATCCTATTGTCATATCTGTCTTTACTGATGCGCATATTAAGTTTTCCAAACAGGTCACTTGCTCAGATCCCTAGTAAATACTACAGCACAGATGCATTTATTTATAGGTCTGTCTAGCTTTGGGGTGTGAGTCCTTAGGCTTCACTCCTTTCCTTACCAAATAGCACTACTATAGGAATTATCTCTTAACCTCACTGACCAATTTTTTTTTTTAGATATCTAAAAACAGTTTATTTGGGGGGAAGGGGAAAGAAAGTGTCATAGAAATTGTATTTGGCATCTCGTGGGCAATAAAATTTTGGTCTAAAGCAACTAAACTATGGTGTTACGGATAGAGGAATTTTAGCAAAAAGAAAGAGAATCAAAGGGGACAAGGACATGGGCAAATCTTTTGTTATGTATTAGTGTTGCAGAATAGTAAAAGGCACTAACTGCCCCTCTTGAGTTGTAGTTCCTTTCTGTAACTGGAACACTTTAGTCTTCATGGATGTCAGTCTACACAAGCATTAATTCAGCTTAAAAGAAAAGCATGCCAGCTTCATCTGTCTCCTGAGACACCGTATCATGACTTACTACAGAAGCACTTTGCATTTAAAATGTTGAAAATGTTCAGAAACATGCTTTGAATCTAAGAGTTAAAAGCTTTAAACACTAGGCTAAGGTAACCAACTTAAGGCAATGAACAAAGAAATACAGTAGCAGTACCTTATGCAATGTTGATGGATAATCTTGTGAATCATAATATTTTGTTAACAAATCTAATACATAAATCCTTATCCAGAGAATTTACTAATAAATATTCAGCAAAAGACAGGAAATAAATATATGTATATAATTAGGGTATGCTTTCAACCTTGTAACTCATTCCATGCCATCATTTGTGTCAGTTACAAGTTCACCACTGATTTTTTGAAATATTTTAATATTTCACTGGTTTCTACTATCTAAACAATAGCATTGAAAGATAATTATAGATAAAATTACACCTTCTCATTCCTTTGGACAGTTGGATAATTAATAATCCAACTTTGGGCACAAGAGGCAAAATTCTGAAAGAAAAGCAATAGAGCTCAATCTATTTGATCTGGAGTAGACACTAGATGAATAAAAGGTCAAGAGCTACTTCCCTAGGTTCATGACAGAATCTGTTTCCTCAACCCACCACAGCTGTTGTACCTTTAACTGGGTTAAGAAAATGCCACCATGGTGTCACAAGTGATAATAATAGCTTTATATCAATAACACATTTTATCAATATTATATTTAGAGTTCCAAACACTGGTTTGATAAATATAATTTAACATAAATGGTGTTTTCCCACTAAAAGATCCTTATGGATCCACTCATTTATAAATAATTATCAACTACACACACATATAACAAATTAAGAAATGGGGATGTGCTAGCCTGGTCTTCAAAGAATTCAGAAAACAAGTGGAACTAAAGCATATTTAACAGAAAAATAAAACACATAGAATAAGCACAAAGAAAGGAATAAAGAAACAGTATTCAAGTAGAAAGCAGCAAAAAGTTGAGACGGGAGATAATCTGATTCAAACCTAAAAGTTGATATTTCATAGTCAAAGAAATTAACAGTCAGTTTGGAAAGAGAGTGAGGATAGAAGCAAAAGATTAAAGAAGCACATATAGAACATTTCTTAAGTGCCAAAATTCATCAGGAACTAAGCCACCACAGTTGCATCCACAGAGGTAAAATGATAATTAGGGTAAATACTATTGTGTAAGCCAAGGGAATCAAAAATTTCACAACAAGTTTGTATAACACAGAGAGCCAAGTCATGAACCTGTGCTCGGATACACTATCTCAGATTTGGGCTACATTAGACACCAAATATGTGACCTTGAAGATGTTTCTGGATATAGTGTCATGTATTTATCAATATTAAGTATTTATCATGTTAGGTTATGTGATAGGTAACATAAATTTTAAAGTTTTACTGAGGTGAAAAAACTTTGACCATATTGTCACACAATGTAACTAAGAAGAAGCTAATGATCATTGTGTAAGGATTGGAGTTAAACAGTTGGTACCACACAACACAATTCTTCCTTTGATACTGACGCAGAGAAAAATACAGAAATATGTCAAAGTGTACAAATATAATTATGTCATGGTAAAAAGAGAATGTGTTTTATTACCTCAACTCTTTCAGGATACTGGAAATAAAAAACAAAACAAAAAAAGACCATCACCTAAATGTGAAGGTACATTAGTCAGGATACCCTTGGCTATTCTGTAGAAGAAACATCCCCAACATCTCAGTGGTTTAAAACTGCAAAATTTCCTTTCTTGTTAATGAAAATGGGACCTGCTGCTTCTCCATGGCAAACGGCTTCCATGAGTACATGGCAAATTTAGGCTGACAGACGCTCTACCATCGTATCGTTTCATGATTTGGATCATAAGGCCTCAAGGTCAAAAAAAGAAAAAAAAAGTGGGGGAAGAGAATGGTGAGGTCTTCCACTGAAAATAACTCAGAATCCATGTCTACTCAGAACCCTCTGGCCCTACCTAACAGAAAAGAGATGGAGAAGTAAAACCATCTTTGTGGAAGAGAGAAGAACCAAACGAACCAAGTATGAATTGGCATTACCAGTCTACCACAGAGCATGATATATGGAGTTTTTAATGTGCTAAGTGTGGGACATGTTTGAAAAAAAGTCACTAGGAAATATGAAAGTCATGAGAAGTTTAATAAAGGCATAGCCAAGTGGCACCAAAAGGCCCATTAGAGATTATGGATTCATAACAGTATCCACTCCTCACATGTGGTCGGTTTTCAGAATTTATAAGGAGAAAGAGCATGGATTAATAAAGTTGTCAGTCAAGCAGGAGAAAATCATGTTACAATCATGTGGAGAACTTGAGTAATTTTCTTATAAAAAATCAAGTCTTGGGGAGCCTGGGTGGCTCAGTCGGTTGAGTGTCCGACTTTGGCTCAGGTCATGATTTCACTGTTCGTGAGTTCGAGCTCCGCATTGGACTCTGTACTGACAGCTCAGAGCCTGCAGCCTGCTTCAGACTCTGTGTCTCCCTATCTCTCTTCTCCTCCCCTGCTAGCATTCTCTCTCTCTCTCTCAAAAATAAATAAATGTTAAAAAATTTTTAATAAAAAAATAAAATAAAATATCAAATCTTGGTTTAAAAAGCCAAGGGAAGCCAGAAGGGGAGAGCATGGGCCAAATAGATGTCAGTGGTTATTCCTGCTCTAGGTGTCTAGATGTACAAGTAGGTAAATTTCAGTGAAGCAAGAAGAGTCATTTTCAGAATCAGCATCTTTTCTGACCAAAGTTCAATAACATCTCCCACCTCTTAAATTTAGAAATAAAATTGTCCCATTGGATGAATGGACAGTGATAAAGAAGCTGTGTACTCAGTGTCTACGCATATGAGCCTAACAATGACCTTTTGCTAAAGCTATCTCTTTTGAGTAATACCTTACTCTTTTCATGACAAGCTGCTTCAAATCTTACTGCTAAAGCCCTTCATAATGGGGATGAATTTATGGTACTATTTCACAGGCTGCTAAAAAAGAACAGATCACACTGGAAGTTGATATTTATATGAACCCAGTATAGTGGCAGAAAAATGCATCTTCTAAATTAATGAAGATCATAGCTATAGAATTATTTTCTGCTATTTGTATGTTGGCATGTAATATGTAATAAGAACTATTAATTATCATCATATAAGAAAAGGAAGAAAAAATGAGAAAAACTTGATACACTGATAGTGATTATTATTCCTTAACTTCTTCATCATGACTATCAGTGATAGAGCTATTTTGCCTCCATTTTTTTCAAAGGAATGACATCCATATGTTAACCCAAATAATGATCTTACAGTTAACTACATGAAACCACTTATAATGTTGACTTCCCATTGTCAGTTGATAATCACTGCCATTTGCGGACCAAAAGATAAATAAATAGGGGAGTACTCATTAAAAATACTCACTTACATGTCCAATTATATTTTCGGATAAAACTATTAAAAATCAATTGCTTCAAATGAGAATGTTAACCATCTTAGGAAATCACTTGTAGTGTCAGATCAGAGATATCTCATTGAAAATGTGCTTTGGTGATTTTTTTGTCAGAAGAATTTAAGTGTTTAAGCTTTAATCTTAGGTCCCTACCTTCCTTAAAATCTCCCTAACAGATGCCTGATCAATACACATCTCTACATTTAAGCAGCTCTGTCACTGTAACCATGTTTAGGTTTTGGTATCTAATTTCACTAATAGGTATACAGTGATGTAAGCCAAGTTCAGTGTGACTGATTTCTGAGTGTCTCCCCTTGATCCTTAAACTGGACCTAGTCTGTTCAAACTTTGTAACAATAAAAACCTACAGAGGCCTCCAGGTCATATGTACTAAATATGACATGCTAGATACAAAAAATAAAATAAACCAACAAAATTTGCAGATGAATTTTTTATCACTTAAAGTTGAACTGAATATCAATTCATTATGATTTAACCTTTAGAAAAATATATCGAAGAATGAAAAACTTTCGGACATTTGACTAAAAATTCTGTAGTGAAGGAAAGTGCCTTCACGAAGTGTAAAATTTGGCTTTCTTTTCCTCTCTTTCCTGTTCTTTTGTGTGGGCTGAACATGCATCCTGTTTTCTCTGCCTCTCTAGCCCTCATCATGTAGTTGATACTAAGTAACTTGGTTTAATAAACAGTTACATGAATTAAGTAATTTTGCTAGATATCCTTCTATAAATTAACCGAAAGGCAGTTTTCTAAACATTAAATTTATACAGTAAAACATGGGGTTTTTTGTTCCATATTTGGTGTACTCTTACAACACAGTACACTTTTTTGCTTCTATTATAAGGTTATGCTTTATAAACCATGGATTGGTGTTATACTCTTACTATAGTAGAGCTTTTTTTAAAAAAAAATCAAGTTAAGGTGTTGTTTTCCTTTCTTTAATACTTACTGGATTCTTACTGTGAATATTTTTTTTTATATCTTCATTATCCAGCACACCTAACTCATAATATATATTTCTGTTTAATGAAAAAGAAATGAATACGTCAGTTTTCTAAGGGCACTTATGTGGTCATTTGGATTAGTTGCAAATAGGAGGCAATTAGGCTGGTGTATTTTGAACTGAAATGCTTCTAAAGAGTCTACAGTGCAAATATCATACATCTTTTCATGGCATAGTACTCCTTGAACATGTTAAGCTCTCAGGTAATTAAATAACAAACATTTTCTATTGGATAATCAATTATTTGCAGATGATTTGTACAAGTAAATGGATTATTGACAACATAACCCCCTTTCATATTTGTGAAGTTTGATTATTTCAAATTTTGATAAAATAGGTTTTGCTCTTCTAAATTAATTACTAAGGTGAGATAATAAAAAAGATTCATTAAAAAAGTGGGATTTAACTTAAACACAACAAAATAGTGCTTCCAGTGACTATCTAGAAATGCTGTTTCTGTGAAAATAACAAAGATCTTTTAAGGGGAAAATTCAGGTTTTGAGCAAACATAGTGTATGCCTTAGTTATCAACATGAGGACATAGGAGACTGGTTGTTGTACAGTTCACAAGTGTGTGTCTTTACAAACTTGTTAGCCTGTGGGAGTACTAAGGTCATACTAGGCTCTCTGGGTCCCTTCAGTCAAGAGATCACTCATGCTAGAATTCCACATAAGCTCTGGCTTAATTTTGAATAATATATTCTTTTAGATCAAAATATTTTCCACATAATTTTATTTTTTTCTTCAAGTATAGGTGACACACACTATTTTATTAGTTTTAAATGTACAGCATACAGATTCGACATTTGTATACATTGCTCAATGCTTACTGTGGTAAGTGTAGTTACCATCTGTCACCATACAGTGTTATTACAATAGAGATTATATTCCTTATGCTATACTTTTCATATCTGAGGAGGGACTTGGTGGGATGCATAGGCAAAATAGCTAAAGAGATTAAAAAGTACAACTTCAAGTTATGAAATAAGCCTTTTTATAGTCTCTGAGGCTACTTGAGCGAGCTCCCTGAGGACTGTCCCAACTGTAATGTTTAAGAATAAATCATCATTAGGATTCTACTTACATATACACACATACACACATACATGCTAATTAGAGATCATATTCCAAACACACCTGGGGCTTTGTTTTTAGCGTTTTCATAAGTAAACATTCACGTCTCATTTGTATTTCTAAGGAATCACAAAATTTTAAGTATGACAAGATCTAAGTTTAGATTCTATGAACATATAGGAAGATCATTGGGGACTCCATGTTTAGACACTGATAGATATTGATAATACTTATTGTGAGCACAGCATAATTGATCTTTGCTTAAACCACAAAATATATAATTGTTTTATATGTTAACAAGTACAATATGCAGAGCATGAAGAGTTAACAGCTCTGGGCCAGGTCTAAGTCAGTGTTATATTCACACATCTTAGCTTTTCTTTTTCCAAAATCAATATCTGCAAATAATAAATGAGATCCCAGAGGGTTGAGTTAAGCTCCAATCACCACAGAGCAACTCTGCAATTGGTCGTTGACTCAATAATGCAGGTGAGTGCCACACTACAGAATACACACTATAATAGAAAATTAACAGCTTTCAAATCAGCACTAGGGTTACCCTAAGGATTCCTTAATAGCTTAAGTTCGAACAATCACCCAAATCCAAGAAGTATAAAATGCCATAAAGCCTCAGAAAGATACTAAAGCTCCAACATTATACTTAATTTGTTCCATGTACACCTTATTCTACTCAAACAACAAAAGGCTTAAGATATCAAAGTGTCATGTTGAAAACAATGTGCTAATAAGCCGCATTGCAGTGCTGTCCATGGTGCCAGTATGAAGTTCATATATCAGTGTACAGCAATTTACATATCAAAATCAGGGACCTGTGCATTGTGGAAATTCTTTCTTAACATAGTTAACTTTAACATTCAACACACATCCTCAGACCATCTTCACACTTTTAGAGTTAAGTTTCCCCATGAGGAACTCAAGTTTTATTTACTTCCCTGTCATGTGACATTTCTTTCATCCATGGAGTCCAGAAGGATAACCTGACCATACATTCTCAAACTAAATTCAAGTAGGAGGGCATAAAAAAAATAAAGGGTAACTTACTTGTTTATATATATATTGGTTCACAGAACTGGAAACCAATGGCACTAATGACTGATAAGCACTCAGAGTTAAGAAACTGAATCCTACCATTCTAAAGCGATGTCAGAAAACTTGTGAGCAACGCAGTATAAAATGTGCTTCTCTAGGAAAACGGTAGCATGTGATAGAATATCAATTATTCATTTATCCATTTTCCGATGGCAGAGAAATCGTTAGATATAGAAGGGCCCAAAAATAAAACTTGGAGCATTTTTATTTCCACAATGAACATGTTAAAGACAGGCATAGAGTAAGCAAAGTATTTCTAAGCTTTGTAAAGTTATTGTTTCCTTCCATTATTTGGCATTTAGAGAACAGATCAGTACACATGTTTACAAAAGCATGTCTTTCCACCTCAAAGGAAAGCCACAATTAAGTCAGATTGTTAAAGAAACAGGTCTATCTCTGAATGCTTCTTATCAAGTCAAATACGTGGCTTACATGCCTATTTTTAGGTGTTGGATATAGAATCCAAATTATAACTGTTTCTCAAACTCTAACATTAGCCTCAAGTAAAAAACCAGAACCAAACCATACAAAAAAACAGAACAACAAATATTACTGAGAATGCATACTAAAAGATAGTAGAGACTTACCCACAGGCTGTCAACATCCAGTCAATTGTTACAGCTTAAAGCATGTGGCGTTTTCCCGCAGGCTACTTGTCTTTTACTTTTCAAAGGAATTTCATCATCTAATTTAACACTACCCCCAAAGATTTGGGATACCATATAGAATCTTCCTTCCTGGTTTTTTCCTTCTAGTTCTTTCTGTTAGTGGCTTGTGTCACACACACAAAATGGCACCTTTCTCTCAATGCAGAAGCAGGCTTTATATACCAAGCATGTGTATGTGAGTATGCCACAAAACACCGGTTCCTTATCATGCGCTTGTTAGCTTGTCCAATCTATGGCAATCACTTCAGTCCCAGGGGTTGAAAGACACAACATGCAGGGAAAAAGGGAAGCAAAAGCTGAAGAAAGATCAATACTGCACTGTGAAACAAGAAGTGTAGGCTATTTACTTTTCATTGATCTGATGATGCAGGAGAAACACCTCAAACTGGCATTAAATTGAAGGAATACATCTTCTGTGTTTTTTTTTATCTCAAGGTCAGGAAGAAATGAAAAAGAAATTAGAACAAACAGAAACTAATCACAAGAATACAATAAAACTATTAATCCACATTACAAACCCACATAGTAACATAATTAAATTTTGGGTTGAATGAGAATCACAATGTATTGGGTGTTTTGTGTTTTTTGTTTCATGTTGTTTTAACTTGCACCTGGAACAACTACAAAACAGTAGTATATGAGGACTGATTCTGACTAGCTTTAATGCCTAGCTTGAGGCCCAGCATTATTTAGCAATCATTACAAAACAAAATAAATGACCAGAGACTAATTAGAAATAGGCTCTATTCGTGACACAGACTGAATTACTGAACTCTAATTCCTAGGTTTTAACAATCTTTCAAAAAGCTCATAAATCGGGAGCCTGGGTGATTCAGTTGGTTAAGTGTAGGGCTCTTGGTTTCAGGTCAGGTCATGATATCATGATCATGAGATTAAGCCCTGCATCAAACTCCATGCTAAGTGTGGAGCCTGCCTAAGATTTTCTTTCTTTTTCTCTCTCCCTCTCTTTCTGCCCCTCCCCTGCTCATGCTCTCTCTCACGCTCAAAATAAATTAAAAAAAAAAAAAATCACAAATGGTTTTCCAAAGAGACCATCCTAAAATTCTGCGCCATTTTTCTTAGTTTAAAAACCCCTAATATATTTAGATAGAAGGTGTTTAAATAAATGTAAACAATTATAGACTACAACACTTGACTCCTATAGTGGTAGTTATGAGTGGACTTTAGAGCAATCTTTTGACATCAAACTTTTAAGAGAATTCTGAACTTTTACTCATTTATCTGTTCATTCACTCATTCATCTCCATGAGTTTCTCTGGGCGTTACCATATGCATACATACATGCACAGACATGTCTTCACTATGGTTTTCAAGAATATTATCATTTTATCTGGGTCAAATTTTCAAAATTGGAGACGCCAGGGTATAAAAGTTAAATTTTAATGTTTTATTTTGTGTTATATATACTATAGGTTTTTTTTGTTTTGTTTTTACCTTGAGGCTTACTTAAGATATATTCACTTAACTACTTACTTAAGTAGTCATAGTGGTCTATTTTAAGCCAGTAACAACTTAACTTTTATCTCAAACAAAACATTTACCCTTTTACTCCCATCACCCACACACAGTTTAGATTTTTCATGCCATAATTTATTTCTTTCTATACTGTATATCCATTAGCAATTTATTCTAACCACAGGTATTTTTAATGCTTTTGTCTTTTAACCTTCATTTTAGCTTGAAAAACTCCAGTTAGCATTTCTTACAAGATAAGTCTAATGATAATGAATTCCCTCAGCTTCTTTTTGTCTGGTAAAGTCTAGATCTCTCTTTCATTTCTGTAAGACAGCTTAATCAGGTAAGGTATTCTTGGTTGGCAGGTTTTTTTTCTTTTAGCACTTTGAATTTGTCATCCCATTCTCTTCAGGTCTGAAAGGTTTCTGCTGAAAGTCCATTAACAGCCTTGCGGGGGGATACCCTTGTATGTAATGAGGTACTTTGGCTTTTCCCCATTTTGATGTTTTCAAATTTTGCTCTTAGACTTTGATTTTTGACAGTTTTATTATAATATGTCTTGATACAGCCCTCTTTTGGTTTACTCTGCTTGGGGACCTTATGATTTTTGTGTATAATACCTGGATGCCTGTATTTCTCCACAGATTTTCAGTTTTCAGTTTCAGTCAATATTTCACAATGTATCATATCAAATCAGGTTGTATAATTTAAATACATTTTTATTTTTCAAATATGCCTCAATAAAGCTTGGAAAAAATAAGTAATCCATGTTATGAATAAAAATAAAAAAAATAAATAAAATCCACCTGAGTCATCCAATAGAGAAATTAGTTCTCTGTACTCTGAATTCATGTGTTTTAAATTCAATCGCAATTATGAGGCACACACACTTTATGACAAACATCCTGCTTTGCATTTGCTCTCATGGGGATCTTGACCATTTTAGAAAAAAAAAATGAATGAAAAGAACATAGCACAAGCCATGACAACCATGCAATTTTGCCAATACGACGGAGACATTGCTCTTGCCTACTGTAAAAGTCTTGCTCTGCTCTCGTCAATTGTGTCACAGAATGTTTAAAAAAGTCTCAATTTCTTGGGGCACTTGGGTGGTTCTGTTAGTTAAATCTGTGACTCTTGAGTTCGGGTCAGGTCATGATCTTACTATTCTGGAGTTGTGTGCGGATTCTGCTTAAAATTCTCTCTTCCTCTCCCTCTGCCTCTGTCCCTGCCCCTCTTCTGTTGTCTTTTGTATGCATGTTTTCTGACTCTCTTACTCTCTTTCTTTCTCTCTCTCAAAAAAAAAAAGGCCCCAATTTCTCAATACAGTTGCTGTTTATCTCTCGTTGATCCATAGCCAAAGATAATAGATTCCGTAAAGTTTATTTTATTCAGGGTAACTAAAGTTACACTTCATCATTCGATTTTCTAAAATGTCACCTAAGTTTCTTTTAAAGTGATGAAATACATAGGATTTTTTCTACTACTGCATCTTAACACTAAGGCTGAAATTTTACATTTAGAAATCTTAATGATAATTTAATTCAGAATATAATCACTTCTAGAGATTCTATCATTTTGTCTCTATTTTAAACAAACTTATTTTTTCTTTGAAATAATTTATATCACTGATGAGCATTCAAAGTCTGAACAAATCTAGAAACAGACATATCTACTTCTCAAAACTATAAATATATAAAAGAAAAAACTAATGTCTTATTTGCTATGGGCATCTCAAATATTCTTTTTGTATTTGAATCATTTTGGAGAAGATACTTCAATGTTCTTATAAAATATTAATTTTGTACCTAATCTATTACAAGAAAATTGAAGAAATTTCTTATTTGCTGCCTGTCCCTCCCACCTCCCTTCCCTTTCTCTCTCATATTTTAAAATGTACATATTTTCAAAAGGTACACACCCTTAAAACTGGTTATCATTTAAAATTTGTTAAACATTCTTGACTTATAAAAGTTGAGAGTAGTAATAAACAAATTCAAAGATAAAGCTTTGCAAACTTTTTTTTTTTGATATGGGAATTACTTCATTGTAAAGCTCAAGTTACCTGGAAACTGAGTAATGGATTGCTTTTCATAAAATATAAACTTGTTTGTATTCAAACTTTTTATACAACTTCACTTTAAGTTGACTGGCTTCATGGATTTATCACTATTTTGCCTGGTTGGCAGAAAAGCAGAAAGCTTCTCTAGGTTAATCCGCTAAGAGCGTGTTTAGCCAGGAACAAACTTGATGCAGTGAGAGCAGCAAGAATGGTACTGCCCAAGGCAGCCCAGCCCAGGCGCTTCCTCATAAACTAAAGCTAATCATGGTGGGCGAGGGCAAAGTGGCAATACAACGTTACCACGATTTCTTAGGCGGAGTGTGAGCAGCAGTTGTTCACAACGTGATTTTCCATCCTATTATAATTCACTGGGTGGGGTAATAGCTGACAATGTTTTCCTTAGTTACATAATCAAAAATTGTTCAATGTTTGAATCTTGAGAGAGTTGAAGGAGAATTTATCATTCCATATGTAAGCTAGATTATTCATTCCCATCTTTATTTCTGAAACATTATCCCTACAGATCTGAAGAATTTTAAAGAATTTGCATACCGTTTGTAATCTCAGTTTTCTTATAAAACATTTTAAAAGTTGAAGCCTTTTATTTTGAATTAAAATATATGTATTTTTTCAACTTCCTCTATATAAAAAGGATCTAAGATCCACGTATACTAAATAAATCTCAAAGTATTAAAATATGTTATGGTATGTTTATTATTCTCAAACTCTACATGCTGTTTAAGGGTTCTTGATTAATGATGAGCTATTTAAAATATATTGAAGTATTAAAATATTTATAGGGATATAATTACTTCTTTTAACAAAATTACCAGGAGATGCCAATTGCAATTAATTAAGATAGCATTTTGAGGTAAGATGAGGATCCTTTCTAGGTTACATTTTTTAACATAACATAGATCATGATACCAATTCTTGGTCATATTTAATCACCTAACTGAAGTACCAAATATCTCAATTAATTTCATATCCATTGCAGGATCTTCAGACAGTAGAAGTTATTGCAGGACACTGAGCCAATGGTCAAAACCTTAAGGCAATAAGGAATCAAAGTGTTTCTTAGGTGAATGACCATTACATAGTACCTTTACTAAATTTAACATTTCAAACAGTAGCACATATTCCCTGGAAATCATTATTATCCTCATTTTGAATAGTAAACAAAAGAACCATTTAACGGGTAATTTTTGCACACACTTGTACTTTTTATTCCTATCCTACCCCCGAGCATAAACTCCCTAAATCGGGTCTATATCTGTCCATACTCATGTCATAAACTGCTGTCAAACCAAATGTTTAAGTACTTACAAGCAAATGGTCTAATTCCAGTTTGTGTTTAATGAAAGAGATTTTTTATGGTCTGAAAATGTGTAATCGTATGATGAAATAAACAGTGTTTTTGGAAAAAAGAGAAATAATTCCAGATAACCACAAAAAATCAACATGTTATGTCATTATTCATTGCTTATTATATAGGTTTTGAAGTTTTTATAAACTTCATTAACCTATTCTTAGGAACTCATTTCAATCCAGCCAGCAGATTGTTGAGCAAGCGGAAGCTGACCTAATAACTCATCGCTAGATTGCTGCTCAAAGTTCTAGGAAATTGCTCATTATCTTTCATTGCATCAAATCTCTGTGTAAAGGAAAGAATAAAGATGCACTTTTTGTCATCTACCATTTCCTTGATATTTTCTATTTAAACATTGACATGTATCTTTTTGAGGGATTCATCTTGACATACCTGTCATCCTTGCCTTTTTCATCTTTAATAGGGTGAATAATAGGTGATAAAGGTTGATTAAAAATGATCCTGGAAATGCCTTTTATTAAAAGTTTTGCTATCTTTTATATATAAGCATGCGACCTAATTTTTGCCATTAAAAGTCACATGAAAAGAATGTATTGGTTCTGTATAATTTGGAACTTAATAGATTTTAAGATGTGTCACATTGGGTCAAACAAAGAATGATCTTTAAAGTTAAAGTAGTGTCTTCCAAAGTAAATATACATCTTAAAAATTACAAAATTAGTCTCTTTTAAGCATTTCTTTCTTTCCAATTAGAAAATAGATTTTGCCTTTAAAAGTCTTAATTTGGATTTTTCTCATATATTGAGAATTTATAAGTCCTAAAAACTCTACCACATGACTTCAAAATTTATTTATAATTCAGGGGTACTTATTAATAAGATCCAGGATATTGATTACATACATTTAAATTTTTTTATAAACAATTTTTAAAGTAAGTCAATGAAATCTAATTTCTACTCCTAAGAGCTTTTTATCCGAATCCTTAATTGAAACACTGTTACTCTGGAAGCCAGATCTATGTGAGGACTTCCTTAGCAACTAAATTGAAGGCAATAATCAAGTTGCTGAGGGTTGAATCTTAACTTCAGAAGATATTGGTCATTATCCTGGTATAAATGAAACTATGGAACTCTGCTCTCATTCCCAGAGAATGGAATTAATATGGTCCTAAATCCAGAGTTAGATGCTGCAGGGGCTAATTTTATCAGACAAGAAAATCAAAGATTTAAGAATGTTCCTGTTCTTTAGATAAGCAAAGAGGTTATGGAATGATTGTAATAGAAGAGCAGAAAAAGGAACAGATCAACTAACTGTTTGTCAAGAGTGATTTTTTTAAAAAAAATAGAGACTAAAATTAAAGTTTGTATTGTTGCAGTATAAGCCCACTGTGTCTTCTCAAATGGTAAATTCTGCCATTTATGTAAGTGGGTGAGACAGAGTTTGTATATTTGTAAATTATGGAAATAAAAGATAGTCCATATTATGGTCAACAAAGGGCAGAACAAAGATAGCAAAATCCAACAACAACAAAAATAAATCCATAAAGAAATTCTACTGTAGCACAGTCTGAAGTTTTTAGGCACTAGATTTCAAGTCAATTTTATGAAGGCCTTAATAGACTGATAGCAACTAACATCTGAAATAAAAAGATAATCTAAACCTACACAGTCAATAGCCATGAATATGAATGCAGTCTTAGATTTTAATTTTATTCGCATGAGAAAAACGTAGTCACAGTGATACTCTGACCCTGCTAAGAAGGATACAGATTTTTCACTGACATAGGTTAATGAACAGAAATCTGCAAAGGCAAGACATGAGTGTGGTATATATTTCAGTGCTCATTCACATCTGAGTCCTCTCTCCTTTGGTGCATAAAAAAGGATACATTTGTTTGTCTCTTTACAGAAAGGCAGAGTCATGCTAGAAGTGATCGGTTCTGGCCACTGGGCTGTGAAAGGAAGAGGTGTGTGCATCACGCTTTGTGAGACCTGTTAGCTCTCTCTTTCCTTCTCATGACAACCTTTCAGGAGACATATTCCAAATACTGAAAATCTAGCACGGTGGGAACTCAGGTCATCCTAGATTACTTGCTTGTTCTAAGACAGTTTCCTCGGAAACTCACGCAGGCTTGCTGTGGACTCTGCAGGAATGAGAATTAAGTTTTTATTTTCTTAAGTCACTGAAATTTTAAGGTGGTTTGTTATTCAATGTTTTTTCAGCTTATTCTAATGTATAAATTAATCCCTGAAGTTAGGAATTCTGAAACAAATTACTAAAATATGTGTCATTGCTTTAGTGATAGGGTAGAGAAGACACTGGTTATTGCAGTCTAGTAAGATGGTAATATTTCTACTATTTGCAGGACAAAGCATGATTTAGATGTTCTGCCGTGAATCTAATCATTATTATTCAGTAGGAAAGGAGTTTGAAAAACCAAATGTCACTCATCTGAGTTATTAATGCTATCTGCTTTTTACAGTGTATTATTTCAAAAATTGGTAAGTTAAGAATTGACTAATTTGCAAGTTAAAATGGAAGAAAACAAAGAGATTCACGAAATTTTACCACTTGTAATGTGGGAGTAGCAACTGCTGTGAAATCACAAACACTAGGATGGTAAAACTAAGATGTGTATTAAGTGATAAAGGTAATTAAAACTAGCTTTTTCAATGAAGAGAGAACTAAAAGTATGGTCTTCATACCTACTATTAACATTTTTCAAAAATTAAGGAGACTCGGGGAAGAAGATTAGGATATAGTTGTGTTAAATAATAATTCTTTCTATTGGATACAATAATTCAGAGGAAATATCCTTTTAAGGGCTGATATTTATCAAATAAAAAGCCTGCTAAGTTTTTAAGAGAGATAAACTGCCAAGGAAACCATGAAATTAGACTAAAACTGCTCGGGTTTAAAACAAACCTTGGTTCCCCAAACTTATTAGGAACAGTCTGAGAAAACTGCTCACCCCCAAGAGTACATATTCTTCATTTCCTATTTGAAGATATGACTGAAGAGGACAAGGGAAAAGACAATCTCTCTGGGGGATCCAAAAGCCAAGAGAAAATGAACAAGGGAGTTCCTCATAGGACACACAAAAGATGTATAAGCCTTCAGATCAAGCAAGAAATATTAACGTTTTCAGGTGGAAAGAGGAAGGCAAAAATATGTTATACCAGGATACCATCTATTCTAGCACTGAGGTTAATTCTGAATTATACAGTAATTAGTGTTCATTAACTCCATAAAATCTCCAAGCAACATACAGAGTTAAAAGTATAGAGTTAAATGCTTGAATGGGAAAATTTCTACTTAATGTTAATAAAGTCAATCTTATAAAAATGTTTTACTAACTCTTTGTTGAAAATATTTTAACCAAAGCCTAAGTCAAAATTAGCCAAAAGCAGCTAGTTAAAGTTACTGAGTTTATTATTTGACAAGTATTCTTCTTCAGTCTTCCTTGCCTAAGAAAGATTCCAAGAAGAACTGAGTGATCTCATGGAAGGGTTATTTGGCTATACGAAAGGAAACCAAGGGGAGAGAACAGAAGAGAGGAAGTGAGCAAGAGCGAGAGAGTAACCCCGTTACTCCATCTTGGAAAGGTGAAGACATGATACATTAAAGTATGCTCCACACACAGGATCCGACTTTTATCCACACCCTACTCCTCATCTAACTTCTGAATTGCCATAGAATGAAAGTTATCTGGATCATTGGAGATCAATCAACATTGGAGGTTCAAATAAAGGTGGGCACCTCAGGGACATAACCAAGAGGTTATGGACCCTGATGGCATAGGAGAAGGGTAGAAAAAGGAGAAAAGTATTGACAATGTCAGTCTAAGTGACTTTAGATTTAAGGGAAAAAAAAACAAACAAACTAGGTAGTGAAGAAGTTTACTTGCACTGAATAGACTTAAGGAAAACGCTCTGGAACCCTAACTCCAAGAAGACTCTCTGGGCTGGAACACACGGCCTGAGTAAGAAGTAACTGGCCTTTAGCACATTCTTCTTGATTTCTTAAGGGTCTTCAACTGGATGTTTTAAGAGATTCTAATGGTATATTATACAATTTGCTTTACAACTTGATTCTAATGGTATATTATACAATTTGCTTTACAACTTAAGGCAAAATACTTGAGCTCCAAATTTAAAAAAAGACAGGAAAAGGCATTTTGTGATGTGATTTACAAATTTAAGGAGACAGATGAAATGAAAAATGAAGCTTCTGATTTGAAATAATGAGTTGTATTTTTAAGAGTAGTTTTAACATTAAAGTAACTAAGGTTATGGAATGGTGGGGAAAATGATGTTTTAACTTGTTTTCTCTCTTCATAATCTATGTCAAATATAGAAACCGAGTCCTTATCTCAAACTCCCATAAACTATTCATTTCCTCATTTGTTATTCTAGCTTCCCACTCTGTTCTTCTCTCTAGCCATCTACTTTGACTAAACTCTTATAAATGTTCTATTTCCTCCACTAAGTCCCACCAAGATTCACATTTACAGACTTCTATAAGCAAAAATACTCTCTAAAGAGAAGGAATTAAAATGCACTTAATATAATGTCACTTACTTTATACACACAGAAATTTGTCTCCTACTGTTGATCTTCTAACAGTCAAATTTCATTTTGCTCAGTTTGTTCCAATGTGTCCAACTGGCACAAGTCACACTTTTTCCATAGCAAATGCTTATCTAATTAGTAATAATGTGTGTAAGTTTAACATTAATAAGTTTTTAACTTATGAACATTCTGTTCTTCTCCATGTTTTCTTTAGACTTTAAGACACTCCAGGGTTTTTAACTCGGCACCTGGAAAATCATGGTCACTTGGTAAGTCTCTTATTGTTTAAGTAATAAAATCCTGAATCCACAGATGTGATCTCAGCCATTATGACTTTGGTTTGGCTCCAGCCCACAACTTTAGTCAGCTGACTTGTTCAATTACAACACAAGAAAAAAATAATAAATAATTAAACAATAAATCAATTTAAAATATTTAAATGACAACTGGCAGTGTATATTCCGCTGATTTAACTTTGGTTTCTAATCTCAATAAACTCAAAAGTGACTCACTAATCTGGGTTTTAGTCTAGTCATAGTAATACTTTCTATATTCAATATTAGAAATAGAGGATTTTAAAACACTGGGGCTACTGGGTGGCTCAATTGCTTAAGCATTTGACTCTTTGGCTCAGGTCTTGACTCTTCGACTCATTTGACTCAGGTCATGATCTCAAGGTTTGGGAGTTCAAGCCCTGTGTGGGGCTCTGCGCTGACAGTGTGGAGCCTCCTTTGGATTCTCTCTCCCTCTCTCTTTGCCCTTCCCCCACTCCCTCCAGCTCTCTCTTTCTCAAAATAAATGAATAAATATTTGAAAAAAATAAAACTCATAAACTACTTCTAGTTATATATTTTCTTTTAAGAAAGTTAAGAGCAAAACTCAATTATATTTAAAATCAAAGCACAAGATAAAATTTGACAGGGAATGAATTGGAAAAACAGAATGAGTTTTGCCCATCCGATCACTTTCCCAATCATTTAGAGGTTCTCGGTTTGGTTAGGGTTAACTGCTAATTTAGTAAATATCTGTAAAAGAAAAGTTAACATTTTTTTAAAAGAAATAATAAGAACTTAAACTAGATACTTAGGAAAACTTTCCATTTTCAAAATGTGACTATTCTACAGGTAGCATATGAATATATCATCATTAATCAATTAATAAATCTAATACTTTGCATGATATGATACAATTAAGGGAACACAGCTACCCCTTTTTTCCCATATTCATCTTCATCTTGGTGACTGGCAGCCATAAAACAAGGAGAAGTGGGACCATAACTTTGAATTTAAATTTATCATCAGGATGGGATGAATGCAGACAGAATGATAAACAACTCATTTCAAATAAGGTTTGGACTAGAATATAATTATCTCTAGCTCTAGAAAGCAGGAATTGAGTTAGAAGCTTTGCAGCAGATAAAACTGTATAGGAAAACAAAGCGCAAAGCTTTATGAGAATTTTAAGGCAGGCTTAGAGAATAACCAGAGTGACAGATATGGAGAGCTGCCTACATAATATACATTTTAATTTGCCTTAATAAGGACACCACAATTTTACTTAGGCTCTGTGCCTAAATAATCCTTATTTCTCCAGATTGCTTCTAGAGTATCCATGTGATATATTACTGGATTCTGTAATGTAAGAATTTCCCCTTTTGGCCTCCCTTTTTTATGTTATTTCTACTTTACTTACCTACGGAATTCCTGGATATGAAACAGCCATCTTGTGCCCAACAGAGGCCTCAATGACAGTATCAATCACCAGATGTATCAACCTTCCGATGAATTTAACACTCAGCCTAGGAGTCTTTCAGCTAAGGCCCCAGACACAAACCATGTGAAATAACCTGTAGTCTCTATATGGGCTCTCCTTTCATGACTCACTCAAGTCATCATCATAATGCATGGAAGTTTTACAATATTAGATTGGGGATAATTTCTTACATATCCACAGGAACAGGAACAGTAAGTTGCTGAATATACATCCTCAGTACATAGAAATAAGTTAAGTTCAGACAAAAAAATCAATATTTAACAGGTCTTTAAAAAAACCGTTCACAAGAAAAAGTCCTTATTCAGGTTCAACAACATTTGAAAGCTTTGTCTTAAGTCATTAGAAATACTGACACAGGGGTATTTACATTTCTTGAAGCTACATGTATTACCCAGACCTAAAACCTACAAATGCAAAGAGACCAGTTTCATTAAATTTAAAAAAGTGCTTTCAGTTAGTGATCACTCATTGGAAGACAGTTTTGGAATCAAATAGAAAACATGAAGGACTATATACATAAATAAAATCTACTAAACAAATTCTGTCCCAAAGTGTTGTTACACGGTAAGTTTGGGAATAAATGTGCACAGGAAATTTTATTAATTATGGTTGTGGAGTAAGATGGAACAAGAAGTCGCACTTCCATAGGTTTGTAGAATATAGTATCCCTACACTGAATGCCACCACAAATTAAGAATCATACAGAGGGGCGCCTGGGTGCGCAGTCGGTTAAGCGTCCGACTTCAGCCAGGTCACGATCTTGCGGTCCGTGAGTTCGAGCCCCGCGTCGGACTCTGGGCTGATGGCTCAGAGCCTGGAGCCTGTTTCCGATTCTGTGTCTCCCTCTCTCTCTGCCCCTCCCCCGTTCATGCTCTGTCTCTCTCTGTCCCAAAAATAAATAAACGTTGGAAAAAAAAAAATTAAAAAAAAAAAAAAAAGAATCATACAGAAACGAAGGGTAAGATATCAAAGGTGTACCTGCAGGTATGCCTCCTACCTGTGAAGATTATTTTCTCTCCTTTTTTTTTTTCTTTTGTTTTAAGAGCCCTCTCCTTCTGGCTAGTACCCTAATGTATCTACCAAAAATGTTTCAGGATCACCTCTGGTATATAACCACTCGATAGCTCAGACAAATTAAAATGGAATTTTTACCCTAAGAAAACGCAGAAAAATCCCCTAAATAAGTAGAAATATTACATCTTTGTCTACTTTTTTAAATCCTTCTAATCAGATTATTTGATTTATGTTTTCATTAGTTCCAGAAGTGTAAACCACAAAGCCAACTTATTTTGGAAAAAGATAAAGTATTGAAAATATCCTATTACTTTCAAGTTTTTATTTAAACCCCAGTTAGTTAACCATTCAACATTCTTATTCAACACCCAGTACTCTACAAAACAGTGCACTAGGTAAATGATATGGATATACAATAAAAATAGTATCAGAAAAAAAAAATCTACATTCTAAATTTTATATCTGATTTAATGACCGCATATGGTAAGACTACCAGTAGGGACTATTTTTTATAATAAAAATGAGGTCATATTTACATTGTACTTACATGTCAAACAACATTATATACACTCAATATTACAAAATATTAGCTTGAAGAAATAGGTTTTCTGCTTAATTGAGTTTTCATCTCATGAGTAATATATGTACATAAAGTTTACAAGTTTAAGACACAAAATTTGTCTTCTGCTGCACCTTAACAGAGCTGCTATGTGAACAACAACAACAAAAAAGGAACAAGAGTCTAAACTGATAATAGGCAAACCCCTACATTCTTTATTTTTATGATTGAACATTAACAGAGGGTCCCAAAAATCGTATTACTGATGCCAAGAGTCATATTTAAATGCTGAGACAATCAACAACAAAGACAAGTGTATTGCATTTGGTAAAGCATCACTGTAATTCTAACCTTCAAACACAAGTTAAGATTTAACAAGATATGGAAATACAGATAGTTATCTTTGCAGTAACTTTCAGCGACAGATGAAAAAAGGAGAAAAAATCTCACTAACTTTGACTTCTGTCACATTCAATTTTATTAATTTGATTCAGATACAAGTCAGAATTGCTAAGAATGTCTTGAAAATATATTATGTAGGAGAAATGTTTGCTGAAATGGAAATCAATGCACAAAATACTAATTACCATGAAACAAAGTCTCCTTTTTCAGAGAAGCAACATGGCAAGTCAGAGCCTTAAAAGAACACAGATAAAAGTAATCTCAGTAAGTTAAACTAAATGTTATCATTACGTTCATCCCCAAATAGTATTTTAAATTAATAATAGCTTTGAAACTTGGGCAGAAATACAGTCAGAACACTTACCAGTCAGGCTTTGGGATAGTTTAGTGGCAAGATTAGTATTAACAACTTCTTGAAAATAAAGGAGGTAAAAATACCTTTAATTCACTCTGAGGTGATTTTAACAAATGAGACAATACTACTCAATCTGTACATGAAACAATGAGGCAAAAATGGTTTGCCCTAAGTGAAAATTAATGAAGTGAATATAGGCTGTTCCAAAATATATTCAAATCTATTTACTTCTAACTTAGCATTCTCTTCTTGATCAATGTACTTGACAAGGGTTGCTCAACATTAGGGTATGTAAAATAGAAGTAATTTGCAAACCTATCACATATGGTCTTAAAAATCTGAGATGCATTTAGACAAATGAGAAATGAAATTAGAATGTGTGCATTGGGCATAGTTAGGTGGTTGAAGACACTCTAAGAACTTTGATCAAGAGTCCTTAGCATTCCACTTGGAATGGTTAACCCAAATGGGTTTAGAAGTTTCGTTCAGACAGAGAATGAAATTGGTCACAATTGAGGCAAGAAAATCCATGTGGAATGTACACTGGGCAGAGTGTAACTTTAACGGCGGGTTACTCAATCAAATTTACCTACAAGAACAAAAAACATGAGATCTTTATTCACACATCAACACATTCATTAATTCTATTTTTTTGTTTCATTAACAAATGTAGTTTTGAGGCTTTTGATTTCTAGGCTGTCATTGTAAAGCACTTAGAAGTTGCCACTCCTTCCCATGTTAAGTAAAAAGCTAAAGAAAAACATCAACAAAATTTCACCTATCTATCAGATAAGTGAGGTTACAGGGCTAACTGATGCCATCAAAGTTGGAGAGACAGACATACTACACAAAGTTACTGACACAGAAACTCTAGAACAGGAGCCAGTAACAGAATAGGAAAACCTAAACTGTAGCTGACCAATTGTTAGATCCTCAATGTGGACAAGTCAGAGTCAGAAATTCAAAGGGGACACATAGTGAGTAGAGGGGGCGCCAGGCTCTTACGAATTTTACTTTCGGGAGTTTAACCAAACTTTTGCGATGAATATCAGAAAAAAATCCCCCATACATCCCGTAGGGGAAAAGGAAAAGTAACCATTCTGAAATACACCAGAGCATTCTGTTCTTAACCAGTCCTTCCCTCAGGAGAATCTATTTTACCAGAGCTGAAGTTTCTGAGGTTTTATCAGCACCTATCCTACCTGAGGGAAGGCAAGTACTCAAGGAGAAATAGAGAGGGACTGATGAAGTTCGTGGTTCATGAGTACAGAACCTACTGAGTGGACCTAATCATTGGACTGTAAAATGTGTCCTCTTCCCCACACTTTACCAACAAACCACTAAAGACCTATTCACATGAGTTCCTTCAACTCAGTATATCAAGTCTAGATTTCAACAAGAAAAGTTACAGAGCATACTAAAAGGCTTATAAAACAGTTTGAAGAGACAGAGCAGCAGAACCAGACATGGCAAGGGTGTTGAATTATTAGGGTGGAATTTCAAACAACTGTGATTAATATGCTAAGGGATTTAATGGATAAAGTAGATAGCATGAAAGAACAGATGGGTAATGTAAGCAGAGAAATGGGAATTCTAAGAACCAAAAGGAAATATTAGAGATAAAAAAAAAACATGATAACAGAAATGAAGAATACCTTTGATAGGCTCATTAGTAGACAGGACATGGTTGAGAAAGAATATGACCTTACACTTCCTCTATAGCAACTTCCAAACCTGAAAAGCAAAGCAAAAACAAAACATCAACACCCAGAATATCCCAGAATGGTGGCACAACTACAAATCTTGGGAATATCAGAGAGAAAGGAAGAAAAGCAGTATTTAAAGCAAAAATGACCTAAAATGTATCCAAATTAATGTCAAATACCAATCCTTAGACCCAGAAATCTCAGAAAACACCATGAAGGATAAATGCTCCCTAAATTATATTTAGTCTTATTTTCAAACTTGAAAAAAATCAAAGATAGAAAAAAACCCTGAAACAAGTCAGAGAAGGAAAATACCTATCAAGAAGCAAAGGGAAGAATTGTATTCTATTTATATTCAGAAACCATGCAAGCAAGAAGAGAGTAGAGTTAAATATTTAAAGTGTTGAGAGAAAGAGAGAAATACCTAGAATTGTGTACCTGGCAGAATTATTCTTCAAAAGAGAAGGAAACATACTCTCATGGAGAAACAAAAATTGAGGAAATCCATTGCCAGTAAAACCTTCCTTGCAAGAGAAGTTAAAAGTTCTTTAGAGAGAAGACAAATAATATAGGTCAGAAACTCATACCTACACGAAGTAAGGAAAACCATTAAGAAAAGGATTATGCAAAGGTAAAATAGAAGCTAATTTTTATTACTAATTGATATAACAATCTGTTCAAAAGAGTATTAATAGCAATGTACTCAATTATGCATGCTTAAGTATGCTTATAGGTAAGTAAAATGAAGGACAGCAATAATATAAAGCAACTGGAAAGATGAATTAGGAATATTATAAGATACTTGTATTAAGAGGTTTGTTATTTGAATGTGGACTTGGATTACTTTTAAATGTATAGTGCAAATTCTAGCACAACCACTAAAAAAGAATAAAGTTTAAAAAAGTATAACTAATATGCTAAGAAAGAAGAGAAAATGGAACAAAAAATTCTGAGTAAAAACACAAAAGGCAGAAAAAGACTAAAAGACACTAAGAACTTGGGCCACAAATAGAAAACAGTAAAAAAAAAAAAAATACGGTGCATATTTATAATTAAAAATCACTTTAAACATCCAGGGTCAAATAATGTAGTCCCTCTCATCTATGAGATATGTGCCAAGACACTCAGTAGATGCCCAAAAACAGACAATAACGAACCCTCTATATACTATGTTTTTTCCTCTACGTACATACCTATGATGAAGTTTAATTTATAAATTAGGCACAGTAAGAGATTAAGAGTCACTAATAAAAATTACAGCTTTCTATAATAAAAGCTATATGAATGTGGTGTCTCTTTCTCTCAAAATACCCTATTATACTGTATTCGCCTTTCTTGTGATATAAGATGATGAAATGTCTATGTGATGAGATGAAATGAGGTGAATGACATAGGCATTGTGAAGTAGTGTTAGACTACAATTGTCTTTCTGACAATACATCAGAAGAAGGATTACCGCTTCAAGACTGTAGTTAACTGCAGGTAAATGAAAATGTAGAAACCAAACCCACAGATGGGGTGGGAAGTGGGGGAGATGACTGTATACCCATTAAAAGAGATTGTCTGAATAGATCAAAACACAAGATGCAAATATATATTGCCTCCAAGAGACCCACCTTAAGACACACATGTAGACACACATATACTAAAAGTAAAGAAATAAGAGATATACCATGCTAATACTAATCAAAAGAAAACCTGAGGAGCTATATTAAGACAAAGCAGACTACATAGCAATTTAAGTCTTCATAGATAAAAGTGACCAATACATGATGATAAAGAAGCCAATGCTCCCAAAAGATGTAAGAATACTTAATGAGTATGTACTCAACAACAGAACATCAAAATTACATGAGACAAAAACTGACAGAATTACAAAGATAACAGATGAATCCACACTAAGATAGTTGGCGACCTGAACGCACCTCTATTGGGAATGTATATATCCAGTCAACAGAAAATAAGTAAGTATAGAGTTGAATTGAGTATCACCATCATCAAATGAATATAATTACCACTTATAGACTACTTCATCCAACCACAGCAGAATATACATTGTTCTCAAGTTAACATGCAATATTCAACAAGATAGTTTTTAAAAATCCCACAATTTAGGGAGACTAATTAACATACTTCTAAATAACATATTGGTCAAAGGCCTCTTAAAAGAAATTCAATAATAGTTTGAACTAAGTGAAAACAAAAGCACAACTTTTCAAAGTGAGTGGAATGACAATGTCACCAAGATGGTTAAAGAGTAGGCTCCCCATTCATATCCCCCAACAACACTAATTTAGCAGTTATCCACAAACATAAAAGCATTTATGACGGTTTTGGGGATCCAGATAGAAGCTTGCAAAAGCCTCGTGGAGTCTAAAATATTGAAGGGTCATCTTGAGAAAGACCTATCCCAAAATGACGAGCTTTCCAAAATAGTCTTGGCTAAAACCCGGGAAGCAGCCCCATATCCTGGAGGGATTAGCCACAACTGTCTTTGGCCTTGCTCCCACCACCTACACCATTTGCCAAGGAACCTGCGAGGAGGACCAAGTTTTTGGTAACAGGTCTACCAACCTTGATCCTATCTTGTAAAAGTCTGTGAACCAGCCCTCCCTGTTCCCTCAGCTGCAGTCCAAGAGCAGTCATGTCCATCCAGGGAACCAACAGATACATATTTGTTTGTGCCCCTGGAGGCAGGTCTGCAGACCTCATTCCTTATCCATAGATTCTCATGAAGTCCTCCGATTTAGTTCCAGCTCCACTAAGCCACATCCCTAGGCCGGTCCTGACTGCCCAGGAACCCATCCAGTGACCTGGTAGGAGTCCTCTCAAGAAGCCACACTCCTCCATGCCACTGGTAAAAGTATGGCCATCTGTGAACTCAACTGCAGATTGTGAGGGGTACCATTAGCCCAGCACTAGCTCTACTGACCAAAGTACTAGAGAGAGTCCCATCCATTCAGACTAGAAATGATCCATGCCTACATAAATCCCAGGTAATGGGCCCCAAAATGGCAGACCCCAATGTGGGTTGAGCAGCAGCCATGTGACCAGGCTACAATCCCACTTGTGTGGGATCCCAAAGACAATCCCATCAACCTAGAACCTGGAAGGATAAGATATTTACCTGCCAATATTAGTTTATAAAGCCTATCAGGGATTTTTGTTTCTTAAAATGCACAGTTGTCATTGTAGGATTACAATGATCATGAAAAATCAAGCAAGCATCATACTACTAGAAGAAACTAGTAAGTCTCTAGTAACTGATTCTAAAGAGATGGAGATCTACAAATGACCTGATAAAGAGACTAAAATAATCATCTTCAAGAAATTCTGTGCAATCCAAGAGAACACAAACAAGTAAACAAAATAAGGAAAACAATCCGTGAAGAAAATGAGAAGTTTTATTAAAAAAATTAAGAAGAACCATGCAGGAATCCTGGAACTGAAAAATCCAGCTATGAAGCTTAAAAATTCGATAGAGAATTTCAAAAGTATATTCAATCATACAGTACTGTTTTGGCTATTCTGTGTTGGGGGGGGTTGGTTTTCTTTTCTTTTCTTTATTTTTTTTTTTTTTTTGCCACTCCATAAAACATTTAGAATCCTTTGTGTTGATATCCACAAAATAACTTATTGGGGTTTTGAATGGGATTCTGCTGAATCCTCATACCAAGTAGTAAGAACTCATTTCTTGACAATATTGAATATTCCTATCGATAAATATGGAATGTCCCTTTTTAGTTATTTAATTCATCAGATTCTTATAGTTTTCCTCATGTAGATATTGTACCTGTTATTTTACACCTAAGTATTTATTTTGTAGTAATAATGTAAATGGTAATGTTCTTAATTCCAAATTCTACTTGTTCATTGTTGCTATATAGCAAAACAATTAACTTTTGTATATTAACCTTGTATCACACAGCCTCGCTGTAATTGCTTATTAGTTCCAGGAATTTTGACATTGATTCTGTTAGTGTGTCTATGTAGTCAATCATGCCACCTGTAAACTGTTTTATCTCTCCCTTCACTAACTATATACCTTTTTAAGTAGGATGTTGAAATGAGCGAGGAGTGGGGAAATCTTTGCCCTGTTACTAATCTCTGTGCGAAAAGTTCAAGTTTCTCACCGTTAAGGATGATGTTACCTCTAAGGTTTTGTTTTTTTTTTTTGGTTTTTTTTTTTTTTGGAGATTTTTAAGTTGAGGTGGTGCCCCTCTATTTCTAGGCACAGAGGATTTTTAGGGCAGTGAATCCATTGTGTTTGGTTATACAATAATAAATACATGTCATCATATAGTTGTCTAAATCCAAAAAACATAGACCAATCAACTCTAATGTAAATTACAAATTTGAGATGATATTTTGTCACTGTAGGTTCATATATTGTGACAAATATACATTATTTATGAAGTCAGGGGACGCAGTAGGAATTGTGGTGTGTTTGCTGCTTTCTGGTCAATTTTGCTATGAACCTATAACTGTTAAAAAATAAAGTTTATATATTAGAAATTTTTAATGTGGCAATATTTAGCTGCTTATTCTTCTGTGGTGCAAAGATTCAGGAGTCAACAGATGTGTATTTAATTTATGTCTCTTTACTGTATTGAGAAACAGCCTTTGTATACTTCATTCTCCCCTCTGTGGTCTGTAACAGTCAACTTGGTCTACCAAAGATTAGCCTTAGACATCTCATTCCAGTTAAATTTAGATAATAATTTGATCATTTCTTTTACATATCACAGACCTCAACATACCATAGACTTTTCTATTCCTTTTTTTTTTTAACGTTTATTTATTTGAGAAAGAAAGAACAAGTAGGGAAGGGGCACAGAGAGAGGGAAAAAGAGAATCCCACGCAGGCCCCAACTGTCAGCACAGAGCCTAACGTGGGATTTGATTTACCAACCGTGAGATCATGACCTGAGCTGAAGTCAAGAGTCAGATACTTATCTGATTGAACCACCCAGGGACCCGTGACTTTTCTATTTCTAATGGTAACGGGAAACCAACTTTCAAGCCAAGTCACTTCAAATCACCAAAGCATATATATTCACATCCTTTCATGATCTCAGAGTATTTAAGTAGGAAATAGTTTAATTCAGGAAAATAAATGCTTATAAAAACTGCTAAAAGAGCTAAAGACATGTGTCCTAGGTCTAGGAATGATTTCCAGAACCATACTCCACTGACCCACTGCTCACCAAGAGCTATAACCTCTGGAGATATGTGGGAATCAAGAAGCTACCACAAGTGACAGAGTTGTAGTCTCTGGACACCCCGGGTAATAGAAGCTGGAGAAAGAGCCAGCTGTGACCCAGAACTTAGGCAGATCAGGGAGACTCTTCTACTGCTGATGCCACCTTAATGGTGTCTGAACATTTTGGAAGCTCAAGAGCAGATGCTGGAACACTGCTGTAGAAAAAGTTCACGTTTCCCAACAATTCTAGTTTTGTTACTACTTATATTGCTTTTTAACTCCTTGCCATTAGGTATTTATACGTATGTTTTTATAAACTCCTTAAGACCCCTATATACATTTCCCATTTATTTTTAGGTTGTTCTATTATTTTTATTTTTCCATAGTAAATAGCCTCTCAATTGTTTATTTTTTAACGTAACTTTCTTATTCATTTACCAAGAAGCTTTCATATTTTTAGTTAGAGATTCATCTTAAATTAGGCAGGCTTTTTTAAGTTTTGTTTCTCCCTCTTTCACTTCTGTGCTCAACTGTGTGTATAAAGACGTTTCCTTCTCTCCACAGGTGCTTTTGGTCTCCTCATCCCAATACATGTCTACTATCAATTCTTAGTAGCTCCTACCAAGAGCAAATATTTGGAATATTGCATACCTGGTTTCCATTTTCCACAAAGCAATGGAATAGCTCAATGCCATCTGCAGCTATACCCTGAGCTCAGCAGATTTGCAGCTTTGGCCCCAATAATCACACCTTGGAACTTCTTTTGCTCTACAGAAATTCTTGCTTTGTTTTTGAAAAGGGCTATCATTTAAAAGAAAAAATTTTGTAATGTTTATTTATTTTTGGGAGACAGTGTGAGCCGGGGGGTGGGGAGGGGCAGGCAGAGAGAGACAGAGAGAGAGAGAGAGAGAGAGAGAGAGAGAGAGAAAGAGAAAGGGAGGGAGACTCAGATCCAAAACAGGACCCAGGCCCTAAGCTGTCAACACAGAGTCCGATGTGAGGTTCGAACTCATGAATGGCAAGATGATGACCTAAAGCTGAAGCTGGACACTTAATGAACTGAGCCACTCAGGTACCCCAAGGCTATCACTTTTTAATTGGGTGATTTAAATGTGCTGTTGCTATTAGTTTGACATGGTGGAATGGCCTCAAAGGTGAATTTTATTAACATATTTTAGGATGTATGTGTATATGTATATATACATATATGTAAATTAGGAAAGCTGTCTGTTAAGAGTTAGGTTTGGCACCAAGAAATGGCTGCCCCCTTTACATATCTGAGGATGCATGGGTAAGTTGGAGAAACTTTTTCTTGTACTGCATACGTGAGGCACAAAAGCAGGTACTGAAAGCAATTTCAAGTGTAGCGAAGTCACAGTGTACAAACACCTGCCAGACTCTGAGCCAGGCAAGGGGCTATGCACTATTAGCATCACCTTGAATTGAGAATCTGACCAGTACCCTAAACACAATGTTTGTATTAGTCTCTCTTTGTTTAAAAATGAAGAAAGGGAGAACAGAGGGGAGGAAGCAAAGGGCACAAATTTAAGACCACTGTATACAGAAGTATTGCCAAAGATCTAGTATAGGTACTCAACAATAATCTAAGTAGACCTATGGAAAGGCCCGTGGGCCTATCTCGAGGCCAAATTTCTGCTTAATAATTCATGACACATTCGTGTACTATATATAAAACATCCACATTTGGGCCTGAAATAAATCACCCCCCCCCTCAAAAAATAGGATATGCATGAAATTCAGAATACAGTGAACAGCTCTGTCTCCAACATGTATTGGCTTCTTTCCCTTTTATACCTAAGTAGAACTATGTTGATTCGAATGTTATATTCAGTGGTATAGAATTGAAAAAAGCAAGGAGCAGTGTTGGGAAAAAGGCAAGGATAGAGCATTTTATGTTCAAAGAATTCCAACAGTAAGTGAATATTGGAACAAGAGAAGCTTAGCATCGAAGCAGCAGATGATGGAAACTCAGTTTACAGAACTACTTCACGAATTGCAAATCGAGCTTAGGGTGGTGCTTCAGGCTGAGATAGAAGAAGACAAACCACCTACCATTCAAGTAAATAGTGACAAGAGCTGTGAAACATGGCATCTACCCTGAGGGCAAACACTCTGCCCAGACAAGGCAAATAAAAATACATCTATGAATTACCACCCAGCAGAAACAAAAAGCAAATTATACTTAATAGAGAAAAAAAAAAACTTTGAAAATAACCTTCACAAGAAGAATAGATGTATTTTTTTCTTTTAAGCAAGCAGCAGCTTGTTGTGCTCAAAATAATGCAAGAGGAAATGAGTTATAGGAAGCAGAATCAAGAAACCTTAAGGATAAAACTGACTGAGTTAAGACGGAAAGGGGGCTGGCAGCCTAAGAGTGGCATAATAAAAATCCACATTGGAGGTAGTCCCAATTGGATTTGATTACAGAAAATCAAATCAACGGTATAGAGGGTAAATTTGAGAAACTTATCCAGAATGCACAGAAAAAGAGATCGCAAACTAAGATAACATGTAAAAAGATAAAGCACAAAAATCTAAGAATTGAAAATTAGTTTTCCAGAGAAATAAGCAGAAGCATCACAATGCACAGTGATGAAGACAAAATTCTTTCTTGATCTAAACACACAAGAAAAAGCCCATCTGAATTTACATAAATAAGCTCATCAACCTAAGGGTGTGTCGGCCTGCTTTTCACAGACATTAATTGGTGTCCAATCTTTTACACTTACAAATAACCTACATGAGCAGCCTTGTGCATATTGTGTTTCATATTTGTGGAGATTTACCATAAGAGTGGATTCCAATCCGTGGGTCCAAAGGAAAAATATTTAGGTTAGTTTTTTAAGAGGGCTAAGTAACCCTGTAATGGATTTGTGTAATTGTTCATGCTTATCAGCAGTATAGGAGAATAATCGTTCTCCCGAGCTGTGCCAAGTAAGTGTGTGGTCAAATTTCTGGAGTTTTGCCAATCTGCTAGTAAGATGCGGTATTTCAGAGTATCTTTAATTTACATTTCTCTTCCTGTAATTGACGTCGAGCATGTGTTCATGTTATTATGGGTCATTTGCCTTTCTTTTCTCTGAATTTATCCTCATAGTTATCTCCCTTTTATCTAATGATGGTTGTCTTAATTCTTACAAGCTTATAATTTGGAAATGATTCCTAATGAAAAAAAATCTGGAAGTATTTTTTTTCCTTGGTCCTCCTTTTGATTTTGCTTATGGAGTTCCTCCTAGTTTCCCCATTTACACAGACTTTTTTTTTTTAATGTGTTTATCAATCTGATGTTACCGATTCTGAATTTTGAAGTATATTAGAGACTTCACGCTTCAACATCAAAAAATCATTGTTTTTCACTAGTAAATCTATGGTTTCATTTTTTTTAATACATAGATTTCTGACCTTAAAATGGCTTTCCAGTCGTTTCAGATCTTTTTTTCAAGTCTATCTTTCCTACTCCATACATATTTTAGAAGCCAACTTTATCATATACCACATTTTAGGAACTACTTTCGGATTTCCAGTCTTTTCCACTGGTCTTACCATGTGCCAAATACATACCATTTTAATTAATACTGTTTTAATAAGGATTTTATATATTATGTCAGAATATCTGGCCGTTACCCTTCACTTCTCTACTTTTTCAGAGTTTTCCTATCAGAAAGAGAATTATTTTTTCCTACAGGAATTTTTATTAAGATCACATTTAATTTATACATTAATTTGAGAAATAAATCTTTATGAGCAGATAGGAATTATCCTAAAAATACAAATGTCCATTTATTCCAATCTATTATATTAAGGTATATTTGAATTTTTAGATTTCTTTTTTCTTTTCTGATTCATGTTACTACGTTACTATGTAACTTATCTCTGTACACCCTTTGAGATATTTTCTTATGTTTTATCTTCTAATGGGTTATTGTTTGATACATAAAGGCTATTGGTTTTTGCTTGTTAATTTTATGTCTTATCCTAATAAACATTCAGTCATTGATTTTTTTTTGGATCAGGGGTATCACCATACCTTATACCAATAGAGATAACTTTGTCTTCTTTTCCAGTGCTCCTGCCTCTCAAATTCTTTTGCCTTGGTGCATTTCATTAACATCTATAAAACTCTTATTAAAATCATACTGGCGATAGCATGCATACTTTCATTTTTCCTGACTCTAATGGAAAAATATCTACTGCTTCCTTATTTTAAAAAGATTCTGAATTTTAGACTCGGTAGATTTTAACATGTTAATGGAAAAGGAATCAATAAATAGTTCCTTATCTTTTTTTTTTTTAATTATGAGTAGGTATTGTATTTTGTTGAATGCCTTTTCAGCATTAGTGGAGGTGCTAATATTTCTTTTATGAGTATATTAATTATATTAATTCATTACCTAAATAAATGATCCTCACATTCCTATAATAAAACTGGTCATGAGTTATCATTAACATGTGAAAATTCAAATTGTTAATTATTTAGTATTTTTCATTAATCTCTAGTTTTCTTTTTTAATACTTTATCAACATTGTACATAGGTATCGATGTTTCCTGTCTTCAAAACACATTTCAAGTTTTTCTTTTTCATATTCTGAAGTCATTTTAATACTATTAACATTATCTGGGTTTTGTTGAATTGGTACAATTTCCCTAAGATACAATTTTGTCCTGCTTTTGTTTTTGTTTAAAAAAAAACAACTGTGGGGCTAGGATAGAACGTGGTTATAGGTCTTTGATAAATTTGTCTGGGAAATTTATTCTATGGGAATTCGTCTGGAAAATTTTCTTAGATCAATTTTAGTAAATTTTAAGAAATTATCTAATTCATGTTTCTGATATTTGTAGGTATATATAAAAATCAGTCTCATGTCATTTTTTAATTTCCTGTGTTTCAGTGTTTTGGGCCTTTCAAGTTGTTTTGGGTATTTGTGCTATTTGCCTTTTCATTTTCTTCATTAAATTACCAAACAGAATAGAAAAGCAGACCAACTAAGTCCCATTTTTCAGTTATTTTTCATTTTCATCTTTATTTCAATCCTTCTTTGCAGAATGGTTTAATGAGTATTTTTAGACTTTTATATTAATTATTTTGTTATGAATAGTGTTCTAGTTATCATTGTAATTGTGTTCTACAGAGTCTGATATATAGCGTTTTTATTACCTTTACCTTCAATAAATACTGAAGATTTTAATTTCAAGGTAGAAGAAATGTGTGAGATTTTTCAAATTTTTTTTTGTTTATATAGTGATATTATTTATATAGTGATATATAGTGTATTATTTTTACCTTACTGAAATTACTGAGATTTTCCTTTGTAAGCTCATCCTTATTTATACTTCATGTTTTTATTTAAATTTTAGTTCGTTAACATATAGTGTAGTATTAGGTTTAGGAGTAAAATTTAGTGATTTATCACTTACATATAACATCCAGTGCTCAAGTCAACAAATTCCCTGCTTATTACCTATCACCCATTTAACTCATTCCCCACCCATGTCCCTCCATTAACCCTCCATTTGTTCTTTATTATTAAGAGTCTCTTGTGGTTTGTTTCCCTCTCTCTTCCATTTTCCTCCTTCCATATGTTCATCTGTTTTCTTTCTTAAATTCCACATGAGTAAAATCATATGGCATTTGTCTTTCTATGATTGATGTATTTCACTTAGCATAATACATTCTAGCTTCACCCACGTTGCTGCAAATGGCAAGATTTCATTCTTTTTGATGGCTGGGTAATATTCCAGCATATATGTAGACCACATCTTCTTGGGGCTCTCGTCATTGTTTGGCTATTGTTGTTAATGCTGCTATAAACATTGGGATGCTTGTACCCCTCTGGTTCTGTATTTTTGTATCCTTTGTGTAAATACCTAGTAGTGCAATTGCTGGATCTTAAGGTAGTTCTATTTTTAATTTTTTGAGTAATCTCCATACTGTTTTCCAGAGAGACTGCATCAATTTGTATCCCAACACAAATGTAAGAGAGTTTCCTTTTCTCTGTGTCTTCACCAACATCTGTTGTTTCCTGTTGTTAATTTTAGCTATTCTGACAATTGTGAAGTGGTATTGTAGTTTTATTTACATTTCCGTGATGATGAGTGATATTGAGCATCCTTTCATGTGTCTGTTAGCCATCTGTAGGTATCTTCTTGGAAAAATGTCTAGTCATATCTTGTGCCCATTTCTTTACTATTTATTTTTTGAGCATTGGGTTTAGTAAGTTCTTCATAGATTGTGGATATTAAACCTTTATCAAATGTCATTAGCAAGTATTTCCTCCAATCCTGTGGGTTGCTTTTTAGTTTCATTGACTGTTTCCTTCACTGTTCAGAAGCTTTTGATCTTGAAGTCCCAATAATTCATGTTTGCTTGTGTTTTCATTGCCTCTGGTGATGTGACTAGTAAAATGTTGCTGGCATCGAGGTCAAAGTAATTGGTGCCTGTATGCTCCTCTAGAATGTTGATTGTTTCCTGCCTTACATTTAGGACCTTCATTTACTTTGATTTTCTTTTTGTGTACAGTTTAAGAAAGTGGTCTAGTTTCATTCTTCTACATGTTGCTTCCCAGTTTTCTCAGCACTTTGTTGAAGAGACTGTCTTTATTCCCTTGGATATTCTTCCATGCTTTGTTGAAGATTAGTTGACCATATAGTTGTGGGTCCACTTCTGGGTTTTTTATTCTGTTCCATTGATCTTTGTGTCTATTCTTGTGCCAGCACCATAATCTATCGATCACTACACCTTTCCAATATAACTTGAAGTCCGGGATTGTGATTCCTCCAGCTTTCCTCTACTTTTCAAGACTGCTTTGGCTATCGGGGTCTTTTGTAGTTCCATATTCTTTTTAGGATTCTGTGTTCTGTCTCTGTGAAAAATGCTGGCAGTATTTTAATAGGGATTGCATTAAAAGTATAAATGGTTTTGGGTAGTATATACACTTTAATAATACCTGTGTTCTTCCAATCTATGAGCATGAAATATTTTTTCCATGTCTTTATTTTTTCCATCTTTTTTTGTCCTCTTCAATTTCTTTCATCAGTGTTCTATTCTTTCCCAAGTACAGATCTTTTACCTCTTTAGTGAAGTTTATTTCTAAGTATCTTATTGATTTTGGTTTAATTGTAAATGGGACTAATTATTTGAATTCCCTTTTTGCTGCTTCATTTTTGGTGTGTACAAATGCAACAGACATATGTTGAATTCCTATCCTGCAACTTGGCTGACTTCATGCATCAGTTCTAGTAACTTTCTCGTGGAGTCTTTCAAGTTTTATACATAGAGTATCATGTCTGCAAACAGTCAAAGTGTGAAGTCTTTCTTGCTGAATTGGATGCCTTTTATTTTTGTTGTCTCACTGCTGAGGTTAGTACTTCCAGTACTATGTAAAATAACAATGGTGAGAGAGGGCATCCATGTCTTGTTTTTGACTGTGGAAGAAAAGCTCTCAGTTTCTCCCCATTGAGGATGATATTAGCTGTCTGTTTTTTATATATGGCTTTTATGATGTTGAGGTATGTTCCATCTATCCCTCATTTTTTGAGGATTTTCATCCAAAATGGATGTGGTACTTTTTCAAATGCTTTTTTCTGCATCTATAGAGAGAATTCTATGGTTCTTATCCTATATTTTATTAATGTGATATATCACATTGATCGATTTGCAAATATTAAACCACTCCTGCAGCTCAGGAATGAATCCCACTCTATCCTGGTGAATACTTCTGTCAATGTACCCTTAGATTTTATTTGCTAGTATCTTGTTGATAATTTTTGCATCCAGGTTCATCCAGGATATTGGCCTATAATTCTCTTTTTTAGTGGGGTCTTTGTCTGGTGTTAAAATCAAAATAATGATGGCCTCATAGAATGAGTTTCTAAGTTTTCCTTCCATTTCTATTATTTGGACCAGTTTGAGAAAAACAGGTATTAATTGTTTTTTAAATGTTTCATAGAGTTCCCCTGGGACACCATCTCTCCCTGAACTTTTGTTCGTTAAGAGATTTTTGATTATTGATTCAATTTCAGTGGTTATTGGTCGGTTCAAATTTTTCTATTTTTCCAGTTTTAGTTTTGGTAGTCTATATGTTTTTGGTAATTTTTTCCACTTCTTTCATGTTGTCCAATTTTTTGGCATGTAATTTTTCACAATATTGTCTTCTAATTGTTCAAATTTCTGCAGTGTTGGTTCTGTGATCTCTCCACTCTCATTCATGATTTTATTTATATGGGTTCCTTTGTCTGTTCTTTTTGAAAAGTCTGGCTAGAGATTTATCAATTTTATTCATTCTTTTAAAGAATCAGCTCCTTGTTTCATTGATCTGTTCTACTGAATTTTTGTTTCTATATCATTTATTTGTGCTCTAATTTTTATTTTTTCCCTTTTGCTGGTTTTAGGGTTCATATGTTCATTTTGTAGCTTCTTCATGTTTAAAGTTAGATTGCTTAAGATTTTTCTTGCTTCTTGAGGTAGACCTGTATTGTTATACATTTTCCTCCTCAAACCACTTTTCCTGCATCCTACAAGCTTTCATTTTTTCCATGTATTTTTTTAAATTTCTTCTTTAATTTCCTGATTAACCCATTAATTTTTTTAATTTTATTTTTGAGAGAGAGAGAAACAGAGATCGAGAGAGAGAGAGAGAGACATGGTGAGCAGGGGAGGATCAGAGAGAGAGGGAGACAGAACCCGAAGCAGCCTGCAGGCTCTGCGCTGTCAGCACAGAGCCTGACATGGTGGTCAAACTCACAAACTGTGAGATCATGAACTGTGCCAAAGTTGGATGCTTAACCAACTGAGCCACTGAGGTACCCCACCCATTCATTATTTAAATGATCTTTAATGTACCTGCATTTGTGGTCTTTCCAAATTTTTCTTGTGGTTGGCATCAAGTTTAAGAGCATTGTAGTCAGAACAGGTTCATGATGTGATCTCAACCCGTATTTATTGAGACCTGATTTGTGACCTACTATGTGATTATAGAGAATATCCCTTGTGCACTCCAGAAGAATGTGTATTCTACTGCTTTAGGATAAATGTTCTGAATAAATCTGTTAAGTCCATCTGGTCCAGTGTGTCATCCAAACCAATAGTCTCCTTGTTGATGTTCTGCTTAGGTATTCTATCCATTGCTGTAAGTGGGGTGTTGAAATCCATTACTATTACGGTATTATCAATGAGTTTCTTTGTTATTAATTGCTTCATGTATTTGGGTGCCTCCAATTTGGGGAAACAAATACTTACAATTGTTACATCTGTTGGATAAACCCTTTTATTATAATACCGTGTCCTTCTCACCTCTTCTTACAATCTTTGTTTTAAAATCTAGTTTATCTGATAGAGGCATGGTTACTTTGGCTTTATTTTGACATCCATCACTAGGATAAATGGTTCTCTAACCCCTCGATTTCAATCTGGAGGGGTCTTTGGGTCTAAAGTAAGTCTCTTTTCGGGGCGCCTGGGTGGCGCAGTCGGTTAAGCGTCCGACTTCAGCCAGGTCACGATCTCGTGGTCCGTGAGTTCGAGTCCACGTCAGGCTTTGGGCTGATGGCTCAGAGCCTGGAGCCTGTTTCCGATTCTGTGTCTCCCTCTCTCTGCCCCTCCCCCGTTCATGCTCTGTCTCTCTCTGTCCCAAAAATAA
The DNA here is from genome assembly GCF_016509475.1 of Prionailurus bengalensis. Taxonomy (NCBI): domain Eukaryota; kingdom Metazoa; phylum Chordata; class Mammalia; order Carnivora; family Felidae; genus Prionailurus; species Prionailurus bengalensis. Next base: position 155,071,489 of record NC_057343.1, on the reverse strand, counting down.
ATAAACGTTGAAAAAAAAAATAAATAAAGTAAGTCTCTTTTAGGCAGGATATGACAATGGAAAAAAAAACACAAGACCCATGTCTTTTAATTGGAGCATTTACTTTGGTTACCTTCAGAATGATTATTGACATTTATGATTTAATGCCATTGTTTTACCTCCAGAAATTCTGGAGATTTTCTGTGTTCCTTTCCACTCTTTGTTGTCTTTGGTCTGTCTTCCCCAAGAAGAGTACCCTTTAAAATTCTTGCAGGTGTAGTTTAGTGGCCATGAACTCCTTTAGTTTTTGTTTGTCTGGGAAACTATCTCTCCTATTCTGTATGACAGACTTGCTGTATTGTTGGCTGCATATTACTCCCCTCGGTACATTGAATATATTATACCAGTCACTTCTGGCTTGCCAAGTTTCTTTGAAGATATCTGCTGTTAACCTTACTCACGCTTATTATTTTTTTTTAATTCTATGGGTATTTTCAGTGAAAAAGTCAATATTTACTTTTTTTTTTTTTTAATTTCTTATGCTTAGGTTTTCTATACTCTTATTTTGGTCTCTAGACATTTCCATGACTGAATTGCCTCACAGTTGTGTTTTGTTGTGTTTGTATTCTTTTTTTGGTATCTTCTAAAGTTTTTGCTTCATGTAGATTGCTACTGTATTTCTTGATGTACAAATGTCCACAATTGTTTTAAATGTAATTTTTTTTTTCTTCCGGAGTAGATTCCTTAATGCCCCTTACCCATTTAGCTCATCCTCCTTCTGCAACCCCTCCAGTAACACCTGTTTGTTTCCCTATTTAAGAATCTCTTATGTTTTGTCCCCCTCCCTGATTTTATATTTTTGCTTCCCTTCCCCTATATTCATCTGTTCTGTATCTTAAAGTCCTCATATGAGTGAAGTCATGATTTTTGTCTTTCTTTAACTTTGCTTAGTGTAATACCCTCCAGTTCCACCCACATAGTTGCAAATGGCAAGATTTAATTCTTTTTGATTGCCCAGTAATACTCCATTGTAATTATATACCACATCTTCTGTATCTATTCATCCATCGATGAATATTTGGGCTCTTTGCATACTTTGGCCATTGTTGATAGTGCTGCTATAAACATTGGGGTGCATGTGTCCCTTCTAAACAGCATACCTGTATCCCTTGGATAAATACCTGGTAGTGCCATTGCTGGGTCATAGGGTAGTTCTTTTTTTTGAGGAACCTCCATACTGTTTTCCAGAGTGGCTGCACCAGTTTGTATTCCCACCAACAATGCAAAAGAGTTCTTCCTTCTCAACATCCTCACAACATCTGTTGTTGCCTGAGTTATTAATGTTAGCCAGTCTAACAGGTGTGAGGTGGCATTTCATTGTGGTTTTGATTTGTGTTTCCCTGATGATGAGTGATGTTGAGCATTTTTTCATGTTTCGGTTGGCCATCTGGATGTCTTCTTTGGAGAAGTGTCTATTCATGTCTTTTGTCCATTTCTTCACTGGATTATTTGGTTTTTGGGTGTTGAGTTTGACAAGTTCTTTATAGATTTTGGATACTAATCCTTTATCTGATATGTTACTTGCAAATATCTTCTCCCATCCTGTTGGTTGTCTTTTAGGTTTGCTGATTGTTTCCTTCACTGTTCAGAGCTTTTTATTTTGATGAGGTACCAGTAGTTCATTTTTGCTTTTGTTTCCCTTGCCTCTGGAGACGTGTTGAGTAAGAAGTTGCTGCAGCCAACATCAAAGAGGTTTTTGCCTGCTTCCTCCTGGAGGAGTTTGATGGCCTCCTGTCTTATATTGAGGTCTTTTGGCCATAAACCTTGCCTTCCTATCTTGTACTTTTTTCTTTGATATGTTTGCTCATTTATCTTTATTCTTTCTGAAACTCACATTCAGCATATAGTTGGCTTTTTCTCTGTATTCCAAATCAAAAGCATGTGTTAGTATGTTAGATGAGCCCTAGTTAATGATTTTAAATATTTGAGAAATATAGTTTTAAGAACATTTAAGAGAATAAAGGTGTTGAGTAATGAAAAAGAATAATTGGTTAGTCTATGGAGAATAAAATACTGCCAATGTAGCAAAAGGAGTTTAAGTAAGAATCCAACAGAATGATCCTCATCTAGTGCTTACTAGCCAAGTACTTGGTCATTTAATTGTATCCTAAAATCCTCATCTCTAAATGAATAGTATTTACATTCATCATGAAAAGGCTTCATTAAGATGGCAGTATAATAGTTGGTGCACAGTACGTTTATTTCTAATAAGCATAATAGTAAAATATAGAAATCTGTATTTATCATTTACCAAAATCAATGAAAATTACACAATCTAATCACATTGAATTCAACATATTTGTAATGCTTTGCTATCTATCAAAATTGACAAAATGTAAGACAAAGAAATTATTAAAAATACATATGAATTTATTAATAACACATAATTTTTAAATATGTAAGGAAAATTCATGAGGAAACCCACATCACCTAAGATTAACAGACTTCTTTCAGTCTTTGGTAGCCCAGAAAGATATGAATATAGAAATACATAGGTTGAGGGCTGCCTGGATGGCTCAGTTGGTTAAGCACCCAACTTTGGCTCAGGTCATGATCTCTCAGTTCCTGGGTTTGAGCCCCATGTTGGGCTCTGTACTGATAGCTCAGATCCGGGAGCCTGCTTCACTTTCTTTGTCTCCCTGTCTCTCTGAACCCCCCCCCCCCGCCCCACTCTCACTCTGTCTCTCTCCCTGGGTCTGAAAAATAAATCCACATTAAAAAAAAATTTATAAAAAAAGGAAATACACAGTTAGAGACTTCAAACTAACCGGTAACAAAAATATTATCTCTTCAATCTACAAATGCCTTTTTTATCATATGTACATATATAACAAAATACATACTAAAATATGAAGAGGGATGCGTCAGTGGCTCAGTCAGTTAAGCATCTGACTTCAGCTCAGGTCATTATCTCGCTGTTTCCAAGTTCAAGCCCTGCATTGGGCTCTGTACTGACAGCTTAGAGCCTGGAGTCTGCTTCAGATTTTGGGCCCTCTCTCTCTGTCCCTCCCCCACTTGTGCACGTGTGCATGCACTCTCTCTCTGTCAAAAAAAAAAAAAAAAAAAACAAGAAAAAACGAGAAAAACCCTCAAGAAATTCTAGAAATGAGGTCCTATTTTAATAATGAAATTTCCAATAAACCAAAACATCTGAACAACCTACCCATCACTGTAGCAGTTATCTCCTAGTAATCTTTAAGCCCATGGCTAAGTCACTGAAACATTTTCCTGAGCATCATAGACACTGGAAAGTATTCAGTTAAATACAAAGTAAGGAACCAATTCATAATATGAAAGAGCCAAAATAAATGAACATAACTCTATTTTACATATGAGAAAACCGGTAGTGGATTCTATGGAAAACAAAGTTTAAATAGAAAAAAAACTATCACACTAAAGAAAATAATCACTAAATAGAAATCACTATTCTAAATAGAAATCACTAAATAGAAATCACTAAATCACTAAATAGAAAAAAAACTATCACACTAAAGAAAATAATCACTAAATCACTAAATAAAGAAAAAAATCACTAAAGCAGATCATGTTTGTTTGTAAAACCAAGCATTGAAAATGAATATAAACCAATGAAATGTTTTTTATCAGAAGCAAATGAGATATACAACAAAAACAATAAAAAGCTAAAAAAAATAATCATATAGTAGATTTATGGTATTAAAATAGCATATTAGCAGTAAGTCTCCGCTAACAAGTTAGAACTTTCTGAAGGAAGTAGAGAAATATAAAAAATAAAACCCCCAAAAATGATTTCAAGAGATGAATACTCAAACTTCAAAAATTTACAGTCTAACCTAAAAAGGTGTTATAGAGTACACAAAGACCTGTGATGTTAATAGCAAAGATGTTTTTAAAAAATTATTTTATTGTTTATTTATCTTTGAGAGAAAGAGAGAGAGAGAGATTGTGAGCAGGGGAGGGGCAGAGAGAGACAGAGTCACAGAAACTGAACCAGGCTCCAGGCTCTGAGCTGTCAGCACAGAGCCAGATGCAGAGCTAGACTACAGGAACCATGAGATTATGACCTGATCTGAAGTCAGACACTCAACCAACTGAGCCACTCAGGTACCCCACGAAGATGCTTTTGATAGGCAGTGAAATAAATAGCTGATTTCAGGATCGGGAGACTACTACTTCAGCATTGATCATGTAGGTAGAAAATAAACTATCCAAAATAATTAAATATGTAACATGTATATTTGCATACATTTCATAAATGTATACATTTATGTATTGTATATTTGTAACATAGAAATAGATTTTTTTCAATGTTACAATGCCACATCTGTTTTGTATCTTAAAGTCCTCATATGAGTGAAGCCATATGAACATAGGGGAAGGGGAGCAAAAATAACATAAAAACAGGAATGGGGACAAAACGTAAGAGACTTTTAAATATGGAGAACAGAGCATTACTGGAGGGGTTGTTGGAGGGGGGATGGGCTAAATGGGTAAGGGGCATTAAAGAATCTACTCCTGAAGTCATCGTTACACTATATGCTAACTAACTTGAATGTAAATTTTTAAAAAAATAAAGAAAAAAAACCAACAGTTTACCATGCAATCTCTCTCAACAGACTTAACTGTTTAATAATTCTAAAGCTCTTGGAGGAAACCTGGAGCATTCTTTTCTATTTAGAACAGCCAAAATTAAGCTATTCAAATCACACACATTCAAAAGCATTTTCCCCAAATGTTTGGTATATCTATTTCCCATATTAGGAAGTAGATTCTCAGCACAAGAGAGAGAACTAGTGCCAATTATCTTTTAGGTGATCAGAGACAGTATCATAAATATCTAATCAATAAATAAATTTTCTAAATGGCCAAAATCCCACATTCCATTTCTTCTGAAATTCATTGTATAGGTCAAAGCTCACTAGGGACTGAAAAATCCCATTTAGCTGATAATGTTTAACCAAATAAACTTCCCAAGTATGGTGCAGCCCAATTTTCCTCCAACCTATGCCCAAATGCATAGTTCAAGTTCTAAATATTTGGTTTTCTAGTGTGTCTAAGCCTGCATCTTACAAGTATTTTACTCAAATACAAATTCCAAATAAACTCTAAGTGTAGTAAGACAGACAACACTTTTAGAGTATGTTAACAAATATGTGATCATGCTGTGAATAAGAAATTAGCCCTTCCAAGAAGGGCTAACGAATTACCCAGGAAGACCTTACCAAGGATTAATACTTCAACTGACCTACAGAGGACACCTGGAGTGACCACCTTGGTAGAAATTCAGGAATGAAAATGACCAAAGCAGATCATGGAAACGTTTGAATATTTTAACAGACTATTGGAGACCCCAAATCATTAAATAAGCATTCCTATAAAGTATCTTTTACCTAAAATTGTCTCAAGTGCGCTGACCAAGTGTCCATTTTTCAGGTTTTTAATTTCTCCTTTAGAATCCATAAAATAACATAGTTTAATTTTCTTAGATTTTATTAACTATTGCATTTACTCAAGGCTATCTTTTTAAGAATTAAGCTATCAATATACATTAATCAATTGAGTCATTTTTTTTTACTATTTTAAGAAAAAAAGTTGATTTCAATAAGGCTAATTAGCAAATCCAAGTAGGAATAATAATCACTTTAACAGATTTTCATTCTCAGATGTGTACATTTATAGTTAATACAAATTACTAAATCGATGTAGCAAAATGTCTTTAAAAATTGACTGTACTACTATTAGTAACTAATGTTTACTCATCCAAGCACTTCTATACTTGTATTCTAAAAATGCTACCCGATTATGGTGTTCTTTTAAATTCCCCAGATAATTCTGTGAACAGAGTTAGTGTTTAATACAAGCTGATTAAATTCAAGTAGATGAAATTTAGACTAAATTTTGAGGGTGTACAATCTCAATATTTGAAGACACTTAGCTATTTTAATTTTCATGCTAATGAAGTATGTTATACAAGAGATGTATCAAAATTAAAAGTCAACCATATTTCACTTAAGCATAACAACTCAGTGAATAGTAATGTTACTTGGAGTATGTATCTAAGCGTAATAATGATAGCCAACACTCACTTTTGGGGGTATTAAGTGTCATACTGGGATTAAAACTGAATATGGCCCTAACTGATGATTTCCTTTTAACTAATACCTATAAATATAGATATAATTATCCATCAATAGGACCAACATTTGTTTCTGATTTTCCAATCCCTAGGCTAGATGTTTTACCTATCATTTTATTTCAGCATACAAATAAAGATGCTTATTTATAAAATTCGCTAGTACCATTACCAAAATCAAAGGCATACTGACACTTAACATTCCTAGTGTGTAATATTGTTTTCTTAATCTGAGTGCAGCAAATTCCATAACTAGCAGGTCACAGTTTCAGTTTTGCAGCTTTTGGGTTCTTAGCAGCTGTATCTTCTGATAGGCTATAAACTTCATGAGGGCAGGGATTATGTATGGTTTTGCTCATGACTGTAGCCCTAATGTTTTACCTCGTTGTTTAGAAGATAGCAGGCACCCAATATTGATTTAATAAATAAAAGCAGGTAATATGAATAGCTATTATGTGCTCTGACAAATTAGAGCATTAATTTTATTTAAAGCACATTATAGTTTCTCATGTAAATGTTCTTTAATAATCATCCTAAGCTTTCTGTTCTAAAGCAAAAAAACAAAAAGAGAAAGTGAAAAACTAAGCATTATTTGAAAACAAAGTTCATTATACAATAACTGAAATGTAGTAAATGCATTTAATCTCTAGTCCTTTGAAATACATACCATTGTTAATCCTATTTTGCCAATGTCTAAGTCTTAAGGAAGTTACTTTCCAAAAATCATCTAGTTACGAAGCAGTGAAACCAAGAATCAAACTCATGATGTCTAATTTTAGTCCTGGATTAACCTCTGTAATTTACATTAACTTTTCCTTATTTTCATGAAAGAATATAAAATATATGACCATGTATGCTTGCCATTCATTTGATTAAATGTTTTAGAAGGCATCGTGGTTTTTCTTAAAGATAAAACATCAATGTTTAATGGTATATATACACACACATTTTTTTTTATTTATGCTATGATTAAAGACCTTAGGAATTCAATGTAAGTTTCCAGACAACTACTAGGTTCATTGTTCAGCTGAGCTTCTTGATGTACCCATCATTTTTACATGCATTTTAAAAAGATGATTCCATGATGTAACATACCTCAGAACCAAAGGCTTAGCATTTCTGGTTTGATACAGGGCAAGTACTTACTGTATTTTCTATAGAAATATAATTCATTTTTCTTTGATGTTCATATACTGCATTATTTCATAGACTATCTTTGTGAAGTGCCCCAATACCCTGCGCAGTGTACAAAACAATGGATACCATTCTGGTTCATATAAAGACATTAAGCTTTGAGATCAATTTTGTTATTATCCTTCCCTAACAACATAGTACCACTTTGCTTTCACTCCATTACAGGCATCACTTATAATCAAGAAATACTTGACAGGTACACTGTAATCATGAGTTAATTGTCTGGAAATTTGTATCATTCGTTATTTTTGGATTTGGAGAACCTCAGTAAGTGGTGGGTGAACAGCAGTATCTCTAGTTCCAAGGCTTATTTACGTGTGTTCCAATCTTCTCATCAGTGTTGTCACCATTGGGTGCCCTATCTCATTCTTACACATTTTCTCATATCCACATTATGAAAGTTGATCTAATTCCTTCAAGACCAAAGGGATGAAAATGAGTGTGTGTGAGTAACACAGAATTCATCTCCTTAACTGCACGATTTCTTGGAATAGGAGTATATATCATACCAATTTATGCATCATCTGATAACTTATAATACAGCCTTATTTCTAACCAAATTTCATTTATTGTGCCAGTGCCCTTCCATGACTTTTTGTAATACTCAGCCTTCTTTTCTCAGATGTCCAAGCCTTAAGTTAGTATAGCCGTATTAACTAACCACCACCTCAAGTAACAACACTTTTGCTTCCTTTTCTCAAAAACTCAAGCCCTTTCTCTAAACATAGCACATTATTCACTGTGGTTTATTCCACATGTACCTTACTGATTTCCTTTTTATTGCCTCATATCCAATTCCCACTGTAACTCTTCTTTACCTACCTACTAGCTATAGTTTCATGTCATTCTCTGCATTCTCACTATTACTGACCTTGTGTTCAAGTTTTTGTCTCACAAAGTCACCTAACCAGTCCTTTTATCTTGAATCTATTCTTCAATGATTGCCATAGTGGTCAAAGACGAAACTGATCATGCTTATGATTATAAATGCCTTCCCTGACTTAAGGACAAATTTCAAACCCCAAGTTTAACATACAATGTTCTTGGCTGCAACCTCCCTATATAAGCCTAATTTCCCACCCTTCCTCATATTAGAGGCTGTGTTCTAGCTGCAGCCATCAACCTGTCTTTTACTTGCAAGCCTTCTTACATACCCCTCTACCTGACATTCACGTTTCTGCCACTTCCACATATGCTGCTGGCTGCTAATCAGTCTAAATTCTTTGTGAACATCTTTTGCACTTGAAAGTACCTCTAACACTCAAACTGTCAAGATAGGCTTCCTGTGAATGCACTCTGTACCACTTTTATTGTGACACAGCATTCTACTTTAACAGTTGCCTGTGTCTTTGGCTAGGCCATTAGCTTTAATTTTAGGCAGTCTTTAAGAGACACCATGATGATCCCCTCCTCCTGGTGTGCATACCTCATTGATCCTCTCCCCTCAGAGTATTGGACCTATCCCCTCACTTCTAACCAAAGATAATAGCAGAAGTAATGAGACATGAGTTTTTATTAGGTTCTATAAAGACTGTGGCTTCCATCTTGGGGTCACTCTGTCTTGTTTTTATAGTCTGAAGGCAACTGTCATGTTGTGAGCTGCCTTGTGGAGAGGCCCATGTAGCAAAGAACTGAGGCAATTCCGTGGTCAATAGCCACCAACAAAGTGGACTTTGAGAATAGCCACATGAGTTCAGAAAAAGACAAGGTTGGGGCACCTGGGTGGCTCAGTCGGTCGGACGACCGACTTCGGCTCTGGTCATGATCTAACTGCTTGTGAGTTCGAGCCCCGTGTAGGGCTCTGTGCTGACAGTCCAGAGCCTGGAGCCTGCTTCAGATTCTGTGTCTCCCTCTCTCTCTGCCCCTCCTCAGCTCACACTCAGTCTCTCTCTCCTTCAAAAATAAATAAACATAAAAAAATAAAAGACAACAAGGCTTTAGGTCAGACTCTAACCCTTCTGGCAGCTTAAAAACAACTTCAAGGACCTCCTTGTCCAGAGAAACCCAGCTAAGCTCTTCCTGGATTTCTGATCCACACAAACTATGAGGTAATAAGTATTTGTTATTTTCAACTGTTAAGAACATGAGTTAAGCTACAACTTAAGTTAGAAAATTTTTAAGTCAATTAATACTATTTAAAAGTTTACTCCGAACCCCTACCAATAAATTTGAGGTATTCAAACTTCAAACATCTGAAAAAATAGTTTCTAACCTTGTTCATTCCAAGTATTTTTTCCACCCAAAGAGGACACAAAGTCTTCCAATATTGCAAATGTATCGTAAATCAACATTTGACTATGTATATCCAGGGGCAGACATGAAATTTCACAAAGATAAAATTAGCAAAATGCTCCGAAGCTTTTTCTCTAGGATCACATTTTTTAATTCAGTTGTATAGTGGCATAATGTAAGGCTTAAGTTTTATTTTAGGGTTTAAAAATCAAATGACTCTCATGTAGGTGGCACAGTGTCTACATATAAGAAGGATGCCCTATTTCCCTAGGCATTAATTTGACTTCTTAAGCTGAGAAAACCCATCTTTTTCCTAGAAAGAACCCCACCAATTATCCTTTTATTATATTTTCATAATAACAAATATTGCCTCGTGCAAGATTTCCCCATTAGTGTTTTATATTTAAGTGCACACAGTCTGTTTAATCCTTCAACTTTATCATACTTCACTGATTAATCTAGTTTAAATACCATAAAAGTCCATAACCATTGCTATAAAAACTTATGCTTGCTTATTAAACTAGCTACTTTGCCACTGTCAAATGCAAGCAATAAAATTGTGCATAAATATAATGGAGCAAACATTTTTGCAATTGCTAAATAGATTTTATCTTGTGCATATGAATGCCTTCAATTTAATTCAAACTTACATGATGAGCAACTAAAATATATTCTGTATAAATGTACTTTAATATTTAAACTGTGCCTCTGGCTATCTAGTATGGATGCCTCTTCACTGAATAGTCCTTGACATGATATATGTATTTGTATTTTTAAGGCACACACAAGACTCTTCTTAACATGTTCAGGATCTTCCTAGTGAGAAAAGACTTCAACCAGAAAAGTCTGGACGAGTAAAATGTACCCGATTTGTGTTACACAACTTAATTATCTGTTATTTGAGTCTTAAATAATCATGGTTGGTACCCTCAAATAGATTTTGGTGGAGGGGGGAAGGCTTAAAATGAAGATGGGAAAGAAAAATACTCTAATTTTGTCACTCTGTAATACCACCTTGATCTTAATTGCTTTCTAATTATATCCTGGAGTTGTTGTCAAAAGCTTTATTACTATCAGAAGAGCTTTAGCGATTTTCCCAAAACTTTTATTTATGCCATGTTGTCAATAGAGCTTTGAACATAGCACTTCAGGAAAAGTCATGTAACTGAAGAATTGACTAAGATCTCCAAGTCCACCCAAGGATATGCTCTTATAAATAATAGTAATGGGTTCCATCATTAGCTCAGACTGGGGCTTGCTCATCACCATAATGACAGATGGCTTTAAAAAATGTCCAGCACTGGATTGACATGAATGGGCTGTGTGGCTTCTTACTCAGCAGTACTGGAGCTGTATATGTATATTTTTTTCTTTTCTTGGTTTATCACTGCATACTTTTCACATCCATAAGGGAGATTAGTGTTCTCCGGCAAATGGAAATTGTTAATACACATCCATCAATAGAGAACAGAATGAACAGAGATAAACACAAAAAAGAATACATTCCATTTTTCATCAAATTCAGAGAGAAAATGATCTATTTTTCATTCAATCAATGGATAGCTAAAAATATCCTGGACTTACTATTCCTCCTTGTGTCTAAACACAATTCATAAGTCTTAATTCATTAGACTAATGTGTTTATAAGGCAGTTGAAATGTCAAAGCTCTGCTGGATTTAGTATAAACTTAAATTCCATTACCTGGCAGGCATTAATTGCTTATGGAGCATAGGGATTCTTCCCAAGGGTCTTATATGTTTCCTTTTGTCATTTTGCTAACTATTCTGTCTAGACGAACTTAAAGCCCTTAATCCACCATTGGGATCAATAAACTGCACAATAATTCAGTCCTAATAATTAGCTTTCACTTAAACACAAATGGTCATTTCATTGTGAACTGCAGTACAAAATGATAATGAAATAATTAAAAAGACAGATGAAAGAGTGACTTAATAGGGAAGAGGCCTTACTGTTCAATTAGAGGCATTACCATTCAACCTTTTTATTACTGCCACAACCTTTCAATTTTTAAAAAAAATAATACTTCAAGCTCTGCTCATTTAACCCATGGCAGTATCACTATTATATGCAGTCTTATGGTGGGAGCCTTATGCCTCAGACTGCCGTGAAGCAGTTGTCTTTCTGAAATCATTAAAATTGTGTCTATTTCATTCAAAGGTCTATCAATTGTATATAAGTCATACTACCATAGTGTCCTGATTTCTCCTATTAGGGATTCTCTCAAGCCTTCCCAATTTCTTTTTAAACAGGATTAGCTCTGCCTAGTTCCTTTGAAACAGCCCTCAAATTGTGTAGAGCGGTTTTAAGGTACTTTATGTTCTGAAATAAATCGTAAAGGCATCTCATCCACCCCACCCCACCCCCGGCAATTTCCTGAGACAGTCCACAGTACAAAAAATTCTTCCTATTTGCTGAACTGCCAAGTTAGTTCTAACTCCAAAAAAAGGTACCAAACTTCATTAACCTTTTAATGCATTCTCACAGATGTAGGGTGATAGATGTATTTGAATCTTTATGATCAAAGCACTAGCCTAATAGCAAAATCTTTCACTTTACCTTTGCCATGTCCTGTTTTCATTTTAATTTCTGTTCTATCCTCACAAGGATATGGACATGCTGTTTTTCTACTTTGCCAGGAGCTGGAGACATTCATAATCAATTACAGCAAAACTTGCTACTGTTCTTGCTATTGGTACAGGAGATAGGGCCCTTGGGCTTCCCCAGCCTCTTTGAAAGTAAGGTAAAAATCTCCAGGAAAAGTCTCAGCCCATTAATCGTGATCAAACTTGTAAAGACATACCACAAAATGGACATCCCAAATGAGACATAGCTGTATTTTCCCACATACTACGGCGATAGGTCTTCAACTTAGAAAAACACACATACTTTCAGTATTAAAAAGAAGCTTGTGACCATAATCTTCACATATAGTCATAATATCTGGTACGAAGTAGGAATAGGGTCTCAAATATTTGGTTAATGACTAAGTGAAAAAAAGCTACAATCTCAATTGTCCAGCTGTTACCCAAAGTCAAAACCAAACCAACAAACCTACCAACAAATGAGACTCAACGTATGTAAGATCATCTTCCTCAAGTTTGACACAGCAGACTCCCCTGGTAAAAACTTAACCTGAACAAACAATAGAAGGGTACATACATACACATCTTACCCACAAACTTTTTTTGTAATTATTATGCAGTAGAGCTCCCACCACACTCAGTCTGTGATGTATATATAACCTATGTGGTTTTTTTTACCTGAATTATTCTGAATTTTGAAATATATCCATTGGCAAGAGTTTTAGATATGCAGTATTAATTGGAAGCTATAATGAAATATAGCCTGTACTTAAACACAGATCAGACAAAATTAACCTTTAAAGTTTAGCCTGTCAGTACCCAAAACAAAGGAGACCAAAAAAAATACAGCAGTGCATGGTCCATAAACCTGGTACTACACAGAGTCCAAGTTTCTTTCAACGAAGAGTTATACTTACTTCTTAGATACACTAAGCATCTGAGAAGTGTTCTCGGGAATGAGCCACAATTCACCTAACTTTAACAAGCTGCTAACAGTAGTGAAATCTTCATGGACCATATTAGAAAAGGAGAATTAAGGATTAGCAGCTCGTTCATTTTGCCAGTGTTTCCAAAATTCCTTCTTAAGAATCAGAAACACTGTTTTAAGGTTTCTGTTCCCATCCCTTTAACGCCTGAGTCACTATAGCAGGAAAGGGGCTCAGTAATTCAATCAATAGTTGGTACACAGATGAAATTGTCTTCTGACTACAGAATGATATTTTGTCCAGTTCACTTAGTTTGATAGAAATTCAAAGTCACGTATTTCCTTCATGTTGATGCAAAGCACACAGTGTTCTCTCAGAAGATGTTCCTTTTTGTGGACAACTACATGGAAGAAAATTTATAAATAACTAGTATTTTCTAAGTGAGTAAGTGAATACTATTGTCAATCATTTAGTGTTTTAGGAGTTTAGTTTCTCACAACCAAACTTGAGTTACAATGCAAAAAGTTACTGATTTTTCCAAATGGATTTCTGGAAGTATTAAGGGGAGAATCTAACTCTGGATTATTGTAAATCCATTACGATTTTCCTGACTTGCCCATTTCCACCCCAATTAGCTAGCTGCCCTTGTTTTAAAATAGTAATTTTACTTTTTCAACTTTTATTAAGTTTCTTATGTTAGCATTTTATGAGCATGGCATATGATTTTTACATTATTAATATTGACTCTGGTTACATCAACTACACTGAACATTGAAATGGTCCACATAATCATGAAGTTAACTTAAGACAGAGACCCAGAAGTAATTGTTGATACCAATTTCTATGTGTGACAGTTTCTCTGATTCTAAAAAAAAAAAAATTTCTCAAGCAAAAGTAAGGTCAATACCAGAGATTTATGTTCAAACATTAGAAATATTGGTTTCAAATTTATTTCCTTCTCAACATTTTTCATTTTCATAATGCATTTTATGAAATAATCTTGATTTCCAGTTGGCCTTTAACCTTGAGTTTAACCCATCAGTAAGGAGTTTTTATACCTTGTTCTTTTTACCCAATTAGGTCATTCTCACTTTGCATGTTCTCTTACAGTCTGAGATTAAAGACAGAGAAAGAATGGACAAGCACTGAGACTCTGTATTTCAGTACTTCATGATTTTCTTTGATTTCAAGTATCATTTGTGTGGTCATAACTATCTTGACATTTCTGAACACGGCATGCTTTAATGTCATCTGCTTTGCCATACATTGTTCCCTTTGCCAGGAACATCCTTCACTGCAGCCACTCCATTTTTCGTGAAGTGAGCTCAGAAGTTCCATTCTCTGAAGCCCTCCTTCATCTTATCTACACCCTGACCTTGACAGAATAATCCCACTCCTCTTCCACGCCAATAATGACTGATTTTTCCCCCTTATTTCTTGGCTCATTCAATCTCATTATTTAACTGTCCAGGCTGGAATTCTTGTAATTTTACGTTTTTCTTTCAAAATTCTTACTCTTCACCTTCCACAACTGTCCTGGGTCTGTCATTTCTGCTTTTTCCAAATACTCTGAATTTATTTTCTAAGCTTCTTCCCACAACCACTTTCTCTCAGTCCTTAAGTAGACTCCATGCCTCCATTTTCACCTTGTACAGGCCTTCCCCCACTCTTTTTATTTCTAAAAATCAATTTCTGATCATGGGTAAGTCAAAACATTTTTACCAAGATACAGGACATATCCCACAATCTGGCAGCATTTATCATTCTTATTTTCACTCTTCCTGTTCAACACAATTTATAGTCTGTACTCTGACTACAATGTTCTGTAATTCCCTAAAAATTTGTTATACTTTACATCATTCCTGGTTGCTCACTGCCTTTCTCCCCACAGGGAGATTATAACACCTGCTTATTCTTAAAAGACCTAGTTCTCTTATGAAGTATGTAGTACTCTTAAATATTGATGCCTACCTCATCAATTTTAGGCTTGGCCATGTGACCTCCTTTGGTAACACATGTTGAAGTGTTACACATCCCACATTTAAAGAGAAGTTGTGACTGTGATCGCTCAGAGTGGTTTGGCTCATCTTCTTGCTCTTTCTTTTTGCAGGAGAGTGCAAATGTCTCACACTGGGCTGCTTCTTTAACCCAACCCCTGAGTGATCAAGTAGGAGAGCAGAGCGCACCAAACCGACATCTCACCCATCCTTTGTTTGCACTTTCTCTTCACTCTAAGTATTTCTTTTCTCTTATAGCGATTTTTAATATGAAATTTTCAAATTGGTTTCCATACAACATACTTCAAGCACTACTGAAAATCCTTTGTGATATTTTCCTTCGAGTCAAAATTCACAGCTTTTCCAACACCAATCACATTGTATATTAGAAGCATGAATTTCACAGTACCAATCACATTGCATTGTACTTGTTCATGTGTGTTTTTATATCTTCAAACCCAGTATGACTTCTTAGGGCAAATAGTTTTTTTTTAGTAACTTCCTTTGACTAACATTAATCCTGCCAAGTGCTGAAGTCCATAAAGTGTTCGAAACAAAAATTCCATAATTTGCTCAATTAACAACGCAGCATCTAAAATCGAGTGAAGGAATAAATGTTTACATCTATCAGCTTCAGGGATTGGAAGTCTTTCAAAAGGAAAGATCTGTATGTTGTGAGTGCATTAACATGATTAAATGATTTATTTTGCCAACACTTATATAGCACTCACTATGTA
Organism: Prionailurus bengalensis; assembly: GCF_016509475.1. Classification (NCBI taxonomy): domain Eukaryota; kingdom Metazoa; phylum Chordata; class Mammalia; order Carnivora; family Felidae; genus Prionailurus; species Prionailurus bengalensis. The sequence goes on along the minus strand of NC_057343.1, from coordinate 155,055,648 downwards.
CTATGTATTGTTGCAAGATCTTTAAAGTATTAATTTGTCTTAATCATCACAACAACCCTCTGAGATAGTCATTATTTTCAGATGAATGAGACAAAAATACAGTTTTAAGTTTGTCCAAGTATCCTGTAAATAGAGCACACATTTAAACATCAACATTCCAATGTCAGAGCCTATTGGTTAAATTGTACATCTCCCAGTAATTAACTTAGGACCTCACTTTACTCATTTTTAAAAATAAGGTGGAATATCAGATATGGCCCACGTCAAAATTTCTGGCATTTAGGGGCTAAAGTTGAAATGCATTCCAGAAGCTATCAATTTTAATTTTCTGTATTAAATTTTAATTCTGGGGATAAGTTAGAGGTATCTTTGTCAGTTTTTTCATGGGGCGGTGCACCTCTGAACAAGGTTAGATGGTGACCCCCATCATCCCACATACATAGCTAGTTTGTCTCTTCAGGTTCACGTGACTTCAGAGAACTCAGAAGTGGCCTCAAAACAAAATTGCTTCTGTTCAGTTCAACAAAAAAAATTATACAACTAGTTAATGGGTATGAACAATGTTATTTAATTTATTGACTGAATAGCAAAGGTTAAACGGAAAATAAAAGATTCAACAACTTGTGTGCTCTAAAAATTCACATCTTCACAGATGAATTCTTGTGTGTGAATATCTGTATTCCTAAAATGAATATCAAGGTGTTCATTTTTCAACATATTTTGAAATAAAGCCTAATTGTATTTTATATGTACCCAGAAGCCAGAACATTTGAAAAGTCCCACACATTACAAGAAATGTAAGGTCATGGAACTGAGACTATTACTGTTGCCTCCTAGGAAATTAAAAATGTACTAGAGCAAAAAGAAGAAATATCTTGATATTAAGAGAGCACTAAGAAGAAAACTGTAACCTGATTTACTTCCATGAGTGTGGGTGCCACTTTTGCTCATTGTACAAATGTGATTTTCAAGCACAGAGTTGTGCATATTATAGAGAGAACTGTAGCAACATATTTGAGGGATAAATGATTTTGTTAACTAAAAACAGTCTTAGGTCAGGTAAGTCATTTCTTTGTCTGGATTCAGTCCATTTTCCCTCCTACCAATGTGTCATCTCTCTCATTTCACTACAAAGGAATTTTGCTAGTAATTAAGGGAACATGGGGAGCATGTTATCTACGAAAGCTAACTAGTTGAGTAAATCAAATCAATGCTCTTTTTACCCCTAGGAGTCTAACTCCTATTCAAAGTAAGTTATTAGGTAAAATTTGGAACCACTCTTGCTTTAAGAGTAACCAATATTTAAAACATCTTTGAGACTTTGTCCTTTGTCCAGAAGACAATTATTGAAAATCATTACAATTGTTGGAAACCTGTGCCTATTTCCAACAAAATCTATATATATACACAACTACATGGAAAAACTTTAAGCTTAGTGGAATACTTTTTTTTTTTCTTCCCAACTTATTAGGGAAGATATATCAAATGGAATTAATTTGTTTTTATGTTGATCGCCTCTTCCGGATTCCTCCCATAAATAATCCTTAATTATATAGGATAGAGAAGAAATAATCTTAAATATAATTAACAATAGAAACAATGAGTTGGTTTGAAAAACTTTCTATGAAGGTCAATTGTTATTACTAGAATTTTCTGTTTTTTCATCCAAGGACCATTGGAAGACAGATATTGTATTTCCCTGTCAGCTCATGTTTGACTTTTGCCATTTATATAAATACAATGTAAAAAGTCATATAAGAGGTAATGGGTGCTTCCAGCTTTTCTGCTAACATAAGAAAGATGCAAGGGCTCTAATATTCCTAGTCATTGACATTTACAACTATGGGTTTGTTTTTAATACAGGGCAGTGAGCAATGTACTTAAGGCCTCAGAAAATGCTTTATGGCATATACTAAAGGTGAATCACTTTTTTACTAGATTTATTAGCTAGAGGAATTGCAATCTCTAGAGGAAATTTAGCTACTTTTAACCCAAGTAGTGCTTCTTCTAGTTATTTCCTCTCAAATTCTCAGCAGGACTCAGGCATTCTAAATGTCCTATTCAGGGATCCTGATTTCTTTCCCCCAGCTGGTTTCTGCCACCTTGGGTACTGACAGAGTACTCATTAACAAACTAATTGATTTTTATTAATTATCTGTGGTATGATCTTTCCACTGTTTTCCCCCCTAGTATTTAAGCTTATTAACTGCAAACACGTGCGCACACGCGCGTACACACACACACACACACACACACACACACAGTCATAATTTGTCCCAAAAACTTTGGAATGAGAATAAACTCAAATACACAGATTGATTCCACAAATCAAAATGTTACTAGGAAAAACTAAGCTATTGTATGTTAAAATTCCACTAAGAAAATTAGAGTTGTAAATATTAAGCTAAAAATGAAACAATTGCAGAGAATACTAAAATGACTTTACAAATAACTTAGGTATTAGTTAAGATCAATAATACAGTTCTGATTGTATTTTTAAGAAAACTAATCAAAGGGAAGTGGAGAACAAACTCTCAGCAATACAAGAGAATAAATTCTCAACACTTCAAGAGAACAGATACACTTCCATACTGTTTTTCTGAAGGGCTGTTGAGTCTTTAAAAACACATCAAGATGGAAGCCAATGTAAAACACATTGTTAAAATCATAAGAAGAAATAAAGTTGTGAAAAATGTTAATCTAATAGCCTAAAACAAACACAATCTAATAGTACTGACTGAAAATATGGAAGTTGGAATAAAAGTCGCCTCTTTCTAGCTGTATGGATTTGGGGCAAGGTTTTTAAATTCTCAAAGCCTCAGCTTCCTTACTTGTGATATTGGGTTAGTAACAGTAACTATCTTTTCAGGTTGTTATGTAATTAAAGGAGATGATGCTTGGTACCATTCCTAGCATATAGTAAAGGCTCAATGTATATTCATGTGCATTATCTGTCACATTTCCCTTTTAGTCCTGTATTTATTGATGCTTGTTATCGACAAGTTACCTTCTATTAACTTTAAAACATGATTCAAAATTGTTAATTTTTAATCTGATATTTTGAGATTCTTACAGGGTCCAATAAAGATTTCATTATGCTGGTCCCTGCTTCCTCCAAACATACTTTCTCCTTTCTTAATATTATGAACAGTACAGCTGATTTCCAGATTGGTATCATCTTTAGACTATCACTGGATCCAAATGATTCTCCCACGTCAAAGTCCAGGCACTGTGTTATCCTTATCAGTTCCATAGCTTTACCCCAGGATATCAATTCCTTATTCCTGTACTATGACACTGTCTTCTTTCAAAACCTTGCAAACCTAGACAAAAAAAAGAAACTATCCAACAGGAAAAAAATCTAGTGGCAAAAACTCCTGGAGTTTCTCATAGGAATGGTCTAAAGAATCTTTACACACAGACATGTTATGTAACAGTATCTACAAAGGCACAAAGACATTTAAAAAATGCAGAGAATTTGGGGGACATCTGGGACGCTCAGCCAGTTAAGCATCCGACTCTTGATTTTGGCTCAGGTAATGATCTCATGGTTCAGTTCATGAGATCCAACTGCACGTGGGGCTCTGCAAGGACAGCATGGAACTGCTTGGGATTCTCACTCTCCCACTTTGTCTCTCTGCCCCTCCCCCGATTGTGGGCATGCATGTATGCACACACATGCTCTGTCTCTCCCAAAATAAACCATTTTTAAAAAGTGCAGAATATTTGGGAAACATCATGTGCCCAGGACAAGGATTCATTTAATGGGAAGATGGAGGCAGAAGAGCTGACAACAATAATATGGCCAACTTACAATTGTATATATAGGTCCTAAGAAGCTTCTCTTTTATATTGTTGGTTGGTAGTACTTTAATTGTTTTTGTGGGTTCATACCTCATGACCCTCTTCCAGAAATGTACTTACCTACACTTCTACCCAGTTACTTAGTCTTCTAGTGTTCCATGGACACCTGCAATCTATTCAGTGATCCAGATTATGTATGTGTTCCTGCTTATGCAAGAGGAACCCAAGAAAAGATGCCATCTCTGGGAAATATTCTAGTTCCAATCAAAGAAGGTAAATAGTTGAGAGAAGATTTTGCATCCAGGAGAAAAGCAAAGAGGCTATTCCAATAGCCCAGATTAACAAACTTAAGGGAATTTACCTAATTTGCCCATGTATACTTCCAAAGTACTTTTGTCACCTCTACATGCAGTGTTAACTCATTAACAAGCGTGTGTCCTTAACTAAAATGAAAGGTTTTCCATTCTAGTTAATTTAGTAGGTTTGCTATACAGAATGCTTTTACAAGGTTTAGGGTGTCAACAGTGAATGACTCAACCATCAGATATTGGGGATACATCTGTCACAGCAATAGACTTTGCCAGGTGATTCAAAGTAGGGAGTGAAGGAACCAAATTAGCTAAGAATCCCAATGTGTGTACCTTGAAGAGAAGCAACAGTTTGAGGATTGAGTTTTGGCAGACAATATAAATGTTACTTTTTAAATGTAGGGGGTGCACCTGTTCTGGTGGAAATGAAGGTAACATGTTCAGGAGAAAAACTGATACAAGAGAAATAGAATGTCATACTAGTAAATGGACAGTAGATGATGTATTGCCACTGGATAAGATCCAAAAGGGATGAGAAAAGAAGCACATACGTACAAAAAATTCAAATAAAAACACGCAAAAACTATAAATTGTCTATTTGTAGAGCTGATGGAAAAGATGGAGCCAGAAAAAGACAACTGAGCAAAAAATCCTGAGGACAATAGGAATGATAAGCAACCAAGAAACTGGCAGTTCTAACAAATAGAGGTGATTTCCCCCCATTATTCAGTAAACAAAGACCCATAGTCTAACAAGAATGGAAATGATTGGCATTGCAGTTCACAAACTTTCTTGTACATGTTTACTTCTAGAGGGAAAGGTAAAAACAAATGAAACCATTTTTTTAAGAACTGCATAAAATTTCAAGAAAGTGTAATCAAATAGTTCTAAGGTTCAACTTTGCAAACCAGTAAAAATTTTTGTGTATCAAGGTAATCACGTTGTGATTACAAAAAGTGATAGGAAGTTAACAGTATAGCTAAACAGGGTGTATAAAAACAATCATAGCTTTCAGGGTTATGATGTTATTATGAGCTTCAAGGGGGTTTTGCTTGTGTTTTTTTGTAAGATGTAACAAGATTATTATACAATCTGCAAATTATCATCTGTGGTATTCCTGAACTTCCATTTTCTACCTTACTAGGAAGGTTTCCTCTGTGATAAACTGTGGGATTTAACGAAGTCATGCTAATAGGAGTAAGCTCAAATCCTAGTGAGAATCCTAGAATAGCAAAGAGGAAAATCAATGATTCTAACTAGTTAGCGCTTTTGAAAAATGTTCACTTGGGCAGGGAGCAAGGGAATTAGAGATATACCTTTGCGCTTTTATCCTTGTAGGTCAGTTAATAGTCCTATCACAGGTCCAGTAGGATTGGATTCTATTTTATATAGGAACACTCATCAAGTGATATATTGCTATTTAAATTCTAGCACCACATTTTGTTCTTCACTGTGCTTGATTTGTAAGTAAATTTACTACCCATAAAAATAAGCTGATGACAGTGACTGCCCAGAAAGACTGTTATTTACCTTTTTCTCTGTGCATCTCAGTTTCAGACAGAAAACATTAAATGAAAGGGTGTTGAAGTATTTTGAGAAAGAGAGAGACAAAGTAAATGAAATAATCATTTTATAAGCCACTTTATAATTGCAAGCGTTTTCAGTGATTTTTTTTGTCTTTTCTATTTAAAGATAGGCACCATAGAAGACTGAAAATTCAGCAATTTGGGGGAGACTTCTTAAGCTAAGAGTGATGACTAAATTATTTCTCTGAAGGATTTGTCAAGAGATGAAAACATTCTGACCCCAATACCACAAAGTCAACTTCAGAAAGCCAAAAAGAATTGCCTTAGATCTCTGTGACATCTGCAGGACCCTTTTCTGCCTTCCAGCTATCCAGCAGTGTGGTGGCTGCAATCCAAACAGTGGAATTATTGTCCTGCACAGCTCATCTTCAGAGTAAAGTTTCTCATGATATAATTTTTAGTGTGCACGATGTCTGAGTCAACTCCAGTGATTGGAGACATCACAATTTCAGCACAATTTTAGGCACACTGCAATTGTACAATACTTTTTTTTTTCCTCCTCTTCTCAAAAAGCATAAAGTTTGTTCAGGACCTATTATCATGAATCAACAAATTTTTAGAATATATATCCATAGATACACATCTATTATATGTAACCTATGTTATTTAGTCAGCACTTTGTTTTTCAACATAAACCCCAAAATACTCTTTAATAGTTGTATAATATCAGATTCATTTTATTTCTTTACTGGAGTTTATCAGCCACATCCTAACAGCTATGCCCTAGAAAGTCTCCTTACGGTAACCTATGTGAGAGCTCGACTAGAAGGATATCAAACAAAGTAGCCATGTAAGAATGAAGAAACCCCTCATCTCTAGCGTTCCTCTTTTAGAGAACTGTGTGATGAGTTACATTTGGAGTGTAACTTTATTTTATAAAACACTAACTTTGAGGATGTAACTTACCATTTGTTTTCTACTTCCACAAATTTTTATTTTTGGTTTTCCTGATAATATTCAACTGTTGTCAATAGTATTTCACCTCATTTAGGGAAAATCTGCGAGAACAATTTTCCATGAAGGAATTTTAAAAGATGCGATACTTATTAAGAAGTCAATGTTTGTGAAGAATTGCTAGAGATGTAAAAAGGGGTTTTTTGGGGGATGTATATGTGTGTGTGGGGGAGACTCCAACATTTTGTTTTTAGATCTTACTAGTGAAACTATTTGTAGGGTAACATGCACTTCTGCAGTTCTGTGTAGGATAATTTTTCAAAGTGAATTGGAATTCAGTGCATCTGTACAGACAAGCTGAAATAAAAGTTTACTGGATTTTTCTTTTTACTCAGCTTCCAAATTCTTAGCCATTTAGTCCATCATCGAAGAAAACACCAGTCTGATACATTGAATTCCAAGCAAGCAAATGTGATCAATTACACAAGAACAGTGTAGAGGGGTAGACTAGGATATCTAAGTACCTGTGCTTGTGGTTTGAAGAGGAAAAAAAGTCATCAAGGAAGGGCACCTAAGAAATTAGTGTAATCCATTTAGGAAAAACGATCTTGTTCTATTAAGCAGGAATATTCTTTGCTAGTTTTTAAAGCAAATACTAAGGTAATAATCTTGATTTTCATCCACTAACAGTTCTGTTCAGAATTTACTTCCAGTATCAAAAGTCCCATCAATTTTATAAAAGGTTCTGTGTAGAATGGATGGATCCTAGAGATTTAAGCCACTAGCCCTTTTATAGACTAAGGGAGTCACTTTTTTTTTTTAAGTACCTGTAAGTTTTCAATTGACTCTTATCAGATGCGAAATACATTAGCCCAAAACTGAAATAGATGCCTTCTGAACGCTGTCCATAGAATTCAAGAACTACATGCTAACCCTCACCTTAAGGATTTGGCCACAAACATCTTTGTTCCTTACATAAGCCAATCAAGTACACGATTACATCCATGGCATTCCCTGGAGCTCTTCTAAAATGTCCAGAGTAACAATTTGGCTTTGGTTCACCTCTTTTTGTACATTAAAACAAACACTACACTGTCTATATTCTCTTTTAACTGTTGTATATACTTCCAAATATCACAGCTCAAGTACCACCCAGATATAAATCTTAGGATCATTCATCTTAGACTGTATGTCAATGTGTTGAATAATTATCAAATACTTTAATACTCACATTCTACTTCTTTTTCTTATCATATACAGGTATATTGGCTTTGATTATTAATAGAATACCATTTTTGGAGGCAATTTTAAATTTGCTTTCTTAGTCTATTTAATTATGCGTAAGAATGGAACATTCTTTATATAATATTCTATACTTGGAAAAGAAAAAGCCAGTTACTTTTTATCAAATAGTCAGAGAAAGGTAAGATACCTGTATTTGAAGAACACATTTTAAAAATTTCTTAACAGAAATAAAAAATCTGTTATTTCCTAGTTACTTTGCCAAGCAATTTAAATATACTATAAGTAGGACAATATTTCTTAATAAAAAATAGTTGACATAGAAGGTTGCAAAAATCTCATTTTATGAAAATAATGGGTGAGAGTAATAAAATCTACAGAAAGAAAAATAAAATTAAGTGTCTCTTAGGAAATATCCTGGTCAAGTTGAATGTATCTATCTATATCTTGTTTTATTGTACAAGCCAGGCTGAAATTTTATAATGAAATGACCCTGACCTGAAGCCTCCTTTGTAAATGACTAGTGCCTTAATTATTTGCATCTGTGAACTCAAATGAACATACTTAAGGATATATCAATATGCTCATAAATCATCTGCAGGCGATAAGTAGTCCAACATAGATAATTAGAGAATTTACGGAAGGCTTACTCCCTCTGTTTATCTGCTTATGACATTTGCGGTACAGCCCTAACAGCAGGATAATTACTAGATTTATTCATCAAACAAAATCACGCCTTCTGGGAATGCACAGTGACTCCGGTTTTAGGACTAATAAAGACATTTTTCACCAAAACTCAAGTACTAATTTGCTCAATAACTAGCTGCAATAAGCTTTTATGGAAGCACTCAAAGAAAAGGTTTGGCACCAGAGGGCAGATAATTAAAGGTGCAGTATCCCTATACAAAAGGATCTGAACAATTCCCTGACCATATTAAAATTTAATTGTTGAATGTTAATTGAAAAAAAAAATAAGTCGCTTCTGTTCTCTCCATTTCAGTAATTATTCTCCTCAGATCAAAAACCAATCTGTACGTCTAACAAAAGAAAACCTAAAATAAAGTGTTCTTAACACTTGCCATAGAGTACCTCAGTAAAAAATTAAAATTAAAATCCCCCCCAATAGTCGTCTTACACAAAGCTAGTATGCAGTTGCTTTCAATTTTTTCCCCTTGTCTCTCTTCCTCCACCCATCATCCACCAACACAACAGTTATAATCACTCAAATGGTTTTCCATTAAAACTTTCAACAACTTTATAAATCATAATGGCCTGGAATATTTTTCAGTGATTTGAAAAATTAAGCATTCTTTACCTTCGTTTTCTCCTTCATAATTTTTTTGGAATTTTTTTTTCCCTAGGATTCTCTTCTGTATCTAGAAAAGGGATTTACTTCAAACAGAAAAGCATTCTTAACCAAACTCATTGAACATTAATTAGGTAGAGTGATCACAACCTTGTTTGCTTATCCACATAGAAGGTCCTTTCTCAAGGAATTGAATAATTGCAGTTAAACTCCACCTATGTATATCACCACTCTGATAAAAATAGTTGTGAAGTATTTTTAACATGTTTCCACACGGGACTGTTAACATGTTCCCTAGAAGCTAAGCTTTTACACTATACCAAAAAAATCAGAAATCCTCAGGCCCTTGAGCTCACTTTCTGCTGCAGAGGAATGATGAACTACACAAAATGCAGACTTTTAAACTCATATTTAATTGTTTAATGTCATGGCTCTTGGTAGAGCATTGTTGCTTGAAAAATAAATTGGGTAATTCAATTAAATGGCTACAGAAGATACATCATATCAGATGTAGAAAGGCACTAACCCCAGCTTGAACTTGACGTCCCACATCGCTTCACTTATTTGACAAATGGATTCTTGAAAATAATTGAAACACATGGCTGCCAGCATAGGTCAATAATACTTTTTTGCCATTCAGCCTCTTAACAGCTTCCATTTTTTCTTGCACTGTGCCATTCAGGGCAAAGATTGCATTTGCCTGGTAAATCATGCAAGCATTATTACTAAAATGGGACTAAATGCAATGAAAATGGACTACATAAAAGTAATGGCACTTAAGTAAAAGGAAGACCATCTACTAGGGCAAACACTAAATGTCAGAGTTAAATACTATATGACATTACTTCCATTACAAGCTCATATTATGCACATAAGAAAGCAAACTCACTAACTACAACTGCATACTACATTTTCATGTTGTTAACTTAACCAGTGTTTTCAAGAAAACTACTGTTAATCCAGACTTAAAGCAGAGCCACACATGTGCTATTTCAAGTGTTGCCCTGCATCTTGAGGTAGAATATTACATTTAGGCAAAAACTCCATTACTACCTAAATTTTCAATTCAGTATCACTAACATTTAAAAACTGATTCTTGGGCTTTGTGATAACATGGGGCAGGAAGATGTAGACTAAATTCAAAGCCAAGAATTTTAAGAGTATTATCCAAATAAAAAGGTTCTGAATGGGGAAAAAGGAAAAACATGTACTTCAGCCTAGATTATACAGACTGTCCGTATTTTTTCTAATTATTTCTTAAATTTAAACTACCTATTATTACACTCAAAATAGTTAAAAAGGAACTAGCACGTAAAGCAGAGTATCAAGATCCAAGTAGTAAGGCATCTTTTTTTGTGTTCCATGTGGTTCCACAGACTACCAATTTCTTACGTAATGTTTTTTGGTTTAGTTTGGTGTAGTGTTTGATAAGAAAAGGTGTCCCAGTTTCTTAATGTTCCAACCTTCAACTATTTCACAACTAGGCAATACTGCTCAGAGATAAAAATTCAATCAAAATGTCTAGGATTGACTCCTGCCTCTACTCCTCTGCTATGAGAAAATTAGTCAATCTTTTTATGCCTCAGTTTTCACATCTGTAAAATGAAGATAAAAGATAGAAACACATGACAGTGAAACTAAGAGGATTAAGTGTGTAATGTAGTACCTAATAATACAGGCTTAATAAATATCTTCAGGCATTGTATGCAGTCAAGTATGAATCAATCTTAAGGTTTCAAGACAAAACATGTTCTGAAGTGAACACGTATGCATTTTGACACTGGAGTCCAACTTACATATTCCAGGTCAGGTTTCATTTTTCACCCTTTCTAAAATTATAAAGCTCTTTTAACTTTTCATTGATCAAACTGTCTTTCCTTTTGAAAGGCTAACTCCTTAAAGTTATACCACAAGTATCAACATCCATTGATCTTGACCTTCAGATGAACCCAGTTACCTTCAAGAGCTCATTGTGTTATTTCAGGTTCCTGAAGTTTTCCAGACAACTTTTCTCCCATAAAGGGTATTAACTACTAGGAAAGAGAACTCCTCAGGCTGCTTAAGAATATGATTATTTCCATTTTTTAAAAAAACATCATTCATTTGTTGTTTTTCCACCTTTTTAGCAATCCCTTACCCCAACCCCTGCCACCATTCAGCCCTAACACAGCCATCCCTTGAGCCTTTTACTGGAGCTCAACATGTATTCATCTGATTAGGGGGAAATCATTCAGTCAAGAAAAATTTATTAGATCTGTGGAAGTAAATTTCCCAAAACTTTGAGTTTGTCTTGGGCTTTCAGGGGGCTAATGTTTTGTTTAAAAAAATGTTATTCAAAACCCCCAAACACTGGAGTGGGTGGAAAACAGAGTAATCCTGTTTGTCCTAACTATTCAAGTAATATAAAAGAATGATTAAAAATAGTTAAAGCCGCACAGAGAAAAGATCACAGAACAATTGCACGTTTCACACATCAGAATGATATTGATACATTATGGAAAACAACTGAAAAATCTAAGATTCACAGATTCCTATCAACTATTCAAAAGCAGTCAATGAAATAAAGTTTATTACAATTATTTTAAATTGATTATAATATTAAATTAATAAAATCCTGCTGTATTTATGTCCATACATAAAATGTTGAATTTAAGGATTATTAGGCTTACATTGAAATAGGACTACTACTCTACTATTCACTGGTTACTTGATGTAATTTATTTTGCATATATGTTTTCCAAAATATTTGTTCTCCAGATGTGAAAGTCAAGAAGCATAAAACAAGAACATTTGTTTGCACATTCACAAAAATAAAATATATTACATTTAATTACAGAATGACACACAAAAATAGGATATGTGCATTAAAAAAGGTTCTTGTCTTAAAAAAAAAAAAAAAAGTCTAACTGGAAAATTTGCTGGCCCAGTAGCTTGATTTAGGCAGGGTATTTCAAAATTCTCAAAGCTTACTTTTCTCAATTAAGGATTATGGAAACAATCCTGGTAAGCCTAAAGGGTATTGAATTGTGCTTGTAGAACATTAAGCAAACATGGATATCTCCAGATTCACAAAGCTCCAATAAAACCATGTGTATGTAATTAGATCAATCAACAGGAACCATTATGAGATATATGTCAGAGGAAGGCTCATAACAAGCAGCCATATAGAGAGCATTAACTCTATCCACCTAAGGCCTAATTCACTCAATACACAGACATCACTTAAATCTATAATGGTATTAAATCTATTAATAGTGTGTGCCCTAAGTATTTTTTTTACACCAGTCAAAACAAAAACAAAAAACATAGGCAAACACTTTCTATTTTAACATACTTTGCACTAATTGACAAAAACACTGACTATTTTCCAATAAGGTATTTTTTTTTTAAACAAAATAGCAAATGCTATCATTGCAACTGGGAAAAACAAAAACAAAGACCTTAAACTCAAAGGATGATGTGGTATGCAAATAAGCTTTTACTTTAAAATTACACAAAATAAACAATGTAAAAGATAACTACATTAAGAAGCCAAAAGCTACTGACTCTGCTCTCAACTTCGTTTTGAATCTTGTGGCTTACACAGCCTAGGATATACCTAAACAATTAAAATAAGGTTTTGTATCATTCCTTCTAAAATATTACATTTTTGAGCTTTCATAGACATAGCAGTTCATAATAGCGAAGGGACTCCTTGAATAGATTTAAATCTAATTCCAAAAGTTCAAAGACTTAAATATACACCTACATTGATTTGCTAATGCTGCCATAACCAGTATCATGGACTGGGTAACTTAAACAACAGAAATTTATTTACTCACCATTTTAAAGTCCTGAAGAACAAAATCAGACTCTGCGTGTTTGGTTACTTGTAAGGTAGCTTGCCAGGTCTCACAGAAGACCACCCACTCACCGTAGTCTCACAGGTCTTTCTTTTATAGGGACGCACATGTCTGTTTCCCAATCATTTCATCTTATAAGGATACTGGTTGCGTTGACTTAAAGCCAACCCATGTGATCTCATTCAACCTTAGTTGCCTCTTTACAGGCCTTCTCTCCAAATATAGTCACGTTATAAGGTACTTACGAATTATCAACTTATGGATTTTGAGGACCCAATTCAGCACCTAACAACACCTTTAACATTTCATTTTCCATTTTTTAAATGACATTTTTATTTTGAATCCAGTTAAAAACATTTGCACTGATTATTTTGGTGAATATTACAAACACCTAACATAGTGGTTGTCAAACTATAATGTTTATCAGAATCATCTGGAGGGCTTGTTAAAACACCATTGCCTGCATCCCCAGGGTTTCTGATTCAGTGAATATGGGATGGGGCCTGAAAATTTGCATTTCTTTCCAGGTGCTGTTAATACTGCTAGTCAGAGGACTATGAGAAACAGTGATGTAGGACAAACTTTCAAAAATTATTTTTATAGCATTAACATGACTTTAAAAGTAAATTAGATAAATCCTGATAAAACCATGTAATTCCCCTGAAATATGAAACTTGATATAAAGTAACTAGTAAGTTATGATCATAAATTGGCACACTAGGAAGCACATCTGGGTATTTTAAAGATGAGTAGCTAGGATTTGAAAGATGTTTACCTTCTTTTACCCATTTCTCATGAAGCATTTCTTTTTAAAGCAATGTTACTCTGAAGAAGACATAAAGATCATTATTAATCAAGAGAGAAAACCCTAAGAATGATTATTGGAAGACAGATAACAATGCATTTTTTGAAAATAAAGCAAGGTACTAAGAGAGGAGAGTAAAACCCTGTTCTTCAGTCAGTCGTTATAGATGGTCTGCTCCACTTAAAGCCCACACTGAGCACAGGGAAAATGGTTAGAAGATGAAAGATTCCTCCCATTTATAAGCCTCCTCCAGTCTGAAACAGGGAGGGGTGATCAGCTCACCAAGAGCTGTAACCGTAAGCCCAAAAGGAAGTGGACATGACTTTTCTTCCTTAAAATCAAACAAAAAGAAGAAAAAATCCAGTCAATTTGAAGTTGTACTTTGAGATAAATACAGGCGGAAGGAGAGAGAAGCTGAGATGAAGGGATCAGCACAGGCAGCTGCACAGAAGAAAGAAGTCATGGAGGAAAGTATCGCACAAAACAAAGTGCTGTTTGGAGAAAAAAAAAAGTCCTGTTGGACTTTGAGACACAATTTCATGGGAGTGTTAAAGAAAATTGCTTTGAATATCCCTCAACTCAGTTTGAGCAACTATAAACACAGCAGGTACATGCAGAAAACCTGGTCAGCCCAGACCCTTAACACCTGTATTATAATCATCGCAAGTAAGTTTGACTTGTGTTTATGTGAAGATGGAGCGGATATATGAGCTACCAACCTTCAGCTTCAATAGTGTAAGGAATAAAGCATGTATTAGGTTAGCATAGAATGATTTGTATATCATTATTAAAGGCAAATATTATTTAAAAATATTTATAAATTATAATTATGGTTTATAATCTATAATAAGAAAAGTCTGAATGCGTTGGTATGAGAACAGTGAGAATTCTGTTCCATTATTAATATCTAATCAACTTTTATTGATTGTTTTGATTACAAACACTTGAACTTTTCTTTAAACTAGGCCAATTCTCAGGTTATTATGTCATTTGGCAGACTTTGAGAAATATACATGTTATTGTTCTGATACTTAGGCTGTGGAATTAGGATAATTATGAAGACCAATAACAAATCAAAGAATTAAAGAATTAATTAAAAATCAAAGAATTTTCGTTTCATTTTGAACATCTGAACAGTGTCACGATTCCTCATTAAATTACAGGAACTTATTTTCCACCAGTAAAAAAACAACAACAATAAAAACACAGAACACCTTATTATTACAAGGAACACTCAGAACAGAGATTTCTTTAACATGCATAAAATTAAAATTAACATGGGAAAGGAATTTGCATACATAAAATAAATTGACTGTAGAAGAGTATAAAAATGTGACAAGTACACAAATATCAAAATACCCAAAAGTACAGGTGTTAACTCTGCTTCTCCAGTCCTTGGCAAACCTGTACTGGAGAAAATGAATAAAATCATCATACAGAGTGATTATTATTTATACAATCACACATAGTTAAGACAGCCCAATAAATTATTGATATATTTAACATCCTACCATATTACAGAATTTTCATAAGAGTAGTCTCAAGAATCCCTGATGATTTTGAATACACACACACACACACACACACACATTTATATTCTGTGCTCTGTGCTCTTGTCTGTCTTCTTTTCTGTCCTCTTCTACAGCCAAGAGTAACATATTATTTCCTATATATCCTAGTGACTAAACACAACACAAACTTATTATTTTAAAGTTCTAGGGGCGCTGGGTGGCTCAGTGAGTTAAGCATCTGACTTCAGTTCAGGTCATGATCTTGTGATTTGTGAGTTTGAGCCCTACATCGGGTTCTGTGATGAGAGCTCAAGCCTAGGGCCAGGAGCCTGCTTTGGATTCTGTCTCCTTCTCTCTGCCCCTCCCCCATGTATGTTAGCTCGCTCCCCAATATAAATAAACATGAAAAAAACAAAAGTTCTACAGGTTGCAAGTCCAAAATTCAGGTCTATCTTCAGAGGCTCTCAGGATTCATTTTTCTAGAGCTTTCCCACATTCCTTAAGTTGTCGTCCCTTTCCAACAAAGCCAGCAAGTCACACCCCTGCCTTCTGCTCCCAACATCAATCACATCTCCTTCTCTGACTCTCTCTCATAAAGACCCAGTTATTATCCTGAACACACCCAGACAATGCAGGATAATCTTCCTTACTCAAGACTCTTTGTTCCTTTTGACCTCCTGGATCCATTTCTCCTACCCCTTTAAAATAAGAGTCTTAACTTAGGTCTGCAATGCAAGCAACATTCACAGGTGCTAGAGATTAGGATGTGGTCACTTTTAGGGATCATTGTTATACCTACCAGAAGTAATAGAGTGCTTTACTTTTCCCTATTTCTTCAACTGTTCCTAATGCATTCCTTAGACTACTGCAATTACACTTTTGCCCCCACCACTGATCTGATACTTTTCTTATCAAGCTCATGAGGATATCTTGCTGCTAAATATTCGAGGCAAGTTCTTACCTTCTCTGACTACTGTCTTTCATATTTGTTGTTTGACTCCTCCTTTACTCCTCAAACTTTCTTTCCCTGGGCTTCCAGGTTGCTCTCGTCTTTCCCCCAAACTCTTCATTGCTCCTCCAGAGTTTCTTTCACAAACTTCTCTTCCTTCTGTCAGGGCTGACTGTGGTCTTCTACTTTGTTCTAACTCTACCTATTTTCATTGGCTCCCATGATCTCACCTGTGACTATATTTTCTGTATGGATCAATCCCAAATTTGAACTCTGTGGTCCAGCTACTGGTCCTTTTGTATGAACAAACGGAACTCTAAAACCAACATGTCCAAACGTACAGAATCATTAATGGGAAACAATCCCTACACCTCTTTCTTTTTCATTCTCTCCCTCCTTTTTTATTTTATTATTATTATTAATAATAGCATTATTATTATTATTATTACTAATATAAATATCCTTTTCCTGGTCACCAATCCTGAAGATGTGAAATCATTCTTGATAATAAATCTTTCTTCTTTTAAACCTCATGTATAATCCTACTACATAATTACCAAGTTCTTTGGCTTTAAGTTTGAAATATTTCTTGAATCTAATTTATCCTCACCATTTCACAGTCACGGCCATACTCCAGATCATAGTCATTCTTAGAATTTGTTTATTCCACATTCTCCTAACTAATTCTTTCTCTCTGACATGTACAACCACACTGTTACCAAAACAATCTAATAGGCAGATACGATAAAGTCACAATACAAAAGTATTAATTCTCTCTTCTTATTCCCTACCCCTCAACCTGTTTCTTGGGCACATGTAACTATTTGCTTTTCATGTCTCCTTGCTGCTCTACCTTTCATGCTTTTTCCTAATTACCTTCCTCTTTATTCTGCTTTTTGGAATGCTTTGAGTTCAAATGAGATAACATAAAAACTGGCAGCATGATTTCTAGAATATAGCAAACATTCAATAAATATTAGTCCCTCTTTGTTCTCTTCCTCCTTCTAGAACTCTCCAGATAATTCTTCTGATCATTGAATGTTACCAGTTCATCTAAATTTTGACCTAGTGGCCACTGGCCATCCAGAAATCAGGGACAACGTCTATACATGTCTCCTCCCTTGGATTTTGTGAACAACATAGATTATTCCTTAACCCACTGAACCACCCAGGCACCCCATGAGCAACACATATTATTCCTAAGGATAGAATGCCAATGAAACATTCGACCAACCACTTAAGAATAAAACCCCAAACTATTAGTCTATGAAATACCTTAGCCAATTCTTCAGCTTCCTCAATTTACATAAACATTCTTTCTAATTTTCTTTTAAAATCTGTCAGATGATGTATATTAGGACCACCGATATATCATGTAGCAATACCATATAAACAGGATTATTATATATCCAAATGAAAAGGAAATTTCTAATCACAGAAGTTTTCCAGTTTTTCATACATGTATGAGTTTCTGCCACTTTGAAAATATAGCACTTTACTCCTTCCTATAACCTGTACTTTGGGAACTCCACAACCCACAGAAGAAACTTCTGTATCATCTCACTTCCAACCATTTCCCATCACCTGTACCATCACCAGCCTGGTCCACTTGCAGCCTACAAACTTTTATGACCCTTACATAATATAATTCAGATTCCATCACTCTTCTACTTCCTAACTCTCTCTGGACAAACAGCCATGGTTTTTACACAAGCTTTCCAGGGCTGACAGCATCTACCCTCTGGTTACTTCTACTGCTTCTACTGGTGCTCCCACTCTCCTTGCTACAGCCCCTCTGGTCACCTGTCCCAAACATGCAGGCATACCTTAGATGAGTGTGCTTACCCACTCTTCTGAAGAAGGATGGCTTACTCTCCTTCTTCGGGTCATTGCTCCAGTGTCACCTTGTCAACCCATCCTTCCCAGGCCATCCTGTTAAGAGCTGAAACTTCTCCCCAGTCTTAATAACATTTTTAATATTGCTTTTTAAACGTGTCTCTTCCTTCTCCTTATTAGACTGTAAGGGCTCTGAGGATGGGGGATTGGTCATCTTTGCTCACTGTGGCATTAGTGAGCACTCCCAAAAAGTATCTGATACATAGTAGATGCTTAGTAAGTATTCGGGGGAGTAACAGAGTATCTGTGAGATTCTTTGGAGACTATCAAGCCGATTTATTTTGGTAATTTTGATAGGCATGGACAGTTTATCAGGATGGCACAGATAAATCTACTGGGAAAGACATAAACTTCATACCTCATATTTTTGCCCAGAGCTATTCTCCAGCAACACTGTACTACTGATAGTATAATCTGGGGATTCTGCACTAGCATCTAAAAATAAAGTTAAAAGGCATCAGATCAGTTTCATGGGTACATCAACACTTCTGGGAGAAAGTCCCTGACATAAAGGATATTTTATGCTTTCACTTAAACAAGGATGAACAAGGATTTTTCAGAAATCTTAGTAGTGTATGAATTAGAATATTTTGAGCCAATGTAGTAGTAAAAACTTGCTTCAGAGACTTCCCATAAGGGAAGATAATCATGTTACAGGTCTTAAGACATTTAACAACTAATGTTACATCTGCATGCAAAGAAAAAAAAGAATCTTTTGGATATTAAACCTCTTTGTGAATCTTCATAAAGCAAAAATATTTAAATATTTTACATATCTTTTTCTCTATATAAAACTTGTTTTAATTTTAGAAGGGATTTTTTCATGTTTACTGTATAAAATACTTCTATACTGTCAACTTCTATTTAGTATCCCCTGCAGTACTCTTTCTATATATCATTTGAACATCTCACTCAAATATGTAGGTTATATTAAGAGTTGGCCAATCATAATTATTCATGTGTGCCTTTCCTTCACAATTTATGGCATATGTCTTTATTTCCTACCTAAAACCAAAGTATTACAGATAAAGTACTCTCTGAAAAAAATGAAACTTCTATCCTTGAAGATATTGTTAATTGGCAAATGCAATTCAACAATTGATAATCAAAACATTTTTAGTATATACAGAGCTAGATTCAAATGAGTTTGAGACCAAAAAAGCCCATAACAATGAGTAAAATGGCTTTTATAGTCACTTAACAGGATATGGGAGTTCAGTCCTATTCCCATCTTTAAGAAAAACAAAACTGGGGCACCTGGGTGGCGCAGTCGGTTAAGCGTCCGACTTCAGCCAGGTCACGATCTCGCGGTCTGGGAGTTCGAGCCCCGCGTCAGGCTCTGGGCTGATGGCTCAGAGCCTGGAGCCTGTTTCCGATTCTGTGTGTCCCTCTCTCTCTGCCCCTCCCCCGTTCATGCTCTGTCTCTCTCTGTCCCAAAAATAAATAAACGTTGAAAAAAAATTAAAAAAAAAAAAAAAGAAAAAAGAAAAACAAAATTAATTAATTCTCTCCAGGCAGTTAGGAATCTGTACAATTTCCTAAGTACATGGCCAGTACAATTCACATTCACTGGCTCTCCTTCTTAGTTTTTTGTTTGTTTGTTTTGTTTTGTTTTGTTTTCCTAAAACTATATGTAGCCTAGTCATATGTACATAACAATGTTCTTCTGTAAAAGTACAGTAACTATAAGACTTCTCTTCTCATGGGATTCACTCACTTAAATGTTTGGCTTTAATCAGATATTTATAGAAGACTTTTATATCACCTTATATCAAATTACCCAAATGTGGCCTAAACTGTTTACTGACTTCAAACTCCAGTGGCTAAAAAATCTAGGGATAAGTATCTTTATGGAAAAGATTGTGATGAAGTAAATATTTTCCCAGCCCCCGTTTCCTTGATTCCCAAAACATGTAGTTTTTTTCAGCTTATAAAAATTTATTGAGAATTCCTGTGATGGTGGTTTTTGCCTCCCAGCCTGGAGGGAGGAACCGACACTGTAGGAAATCACTCTGAAATCACACTGCCCTAATACCTGTGGCCAACGGGGAGAGGAAAAAAATCATTCCCTTCAAAATTGGTCACATTTTGTCCATCCAAGAAGGTTTGGGAGGGCAGATGCAAAGCGGACCATCACATGTTACTGGGCGCATGTTGGGGTTGTGCTGGACCTCAAGCTGGCTCCCCAAAAACCAGGTTGAAACAGATCCACTTCTTCTCTGGGGTTGGAGTTCTTGGTCAAGGGTGTCACAGCCTGGGGGGTAAAATTTTCATCCTGTACATTCCAGGACAAGGTTGTCAGCAAGGAGAAAGATACAGTTCTGTGATATGGCATTTGTCTTGAAGATGTTTTGGGCTACCTGGATCTTGCACAGTTTAATATAGTGAGGCTTCTTGCTGGACTTCTCCAAGGTGAGCAGGTTGGGGTTAAGGGTTCACACAAAGCCCGGTCTCAAACCCTGGCCTCATCCTTACTCCTCCAGCCCTTCTCTGGGCTATCAGATCCAAGGTTGCGCTCAAACAACTTGAGCCCAGTCCCACTTTGCTCCCCATCTGTGGGCTCCCTTGTAAGCAGCTGCTAAAATATGTATTAAGAATCAAAGAATCGGGGCGCCTGGGTGGCGCAGTCGGTTAAGCGTCCGACTTCAGCCAGGTCACGATTTCGCGGTCCGTGAGTTCGAGCCCCGCCTCAGGCTCTGGGCTGATGGCTCGGAGCCTGGAGCCTGTTTCTGATTCTGTGTCTCCCTCTCTCTCTGCCCCTCCCCCGTTCATGCTCTGTCTCTCTCTGTCCCAAAAATAAATAAAAAAACAAAAAAAAAAACAAAAAACGTTGAGAAAAAAAAGAAAGAATAGAGTGAGGTAAGTTTGGTAAATTTAGATGAAACTATATATATATATATATATATATATATATATATACAGTTTGTTTGTGGATTAAACAGGTTTAAGGATTATAATGAGACATTCCTGTTACCTTCAGGTCTTCACTAATCCAAGTATGCAATTCTGTGGATTGTTAATAAGTGAGTCACACAGTTGTACTAGAGATTATGTGGAGATATTATCTTACAATAGGCTATCCCTTCAACATATTCATATTCTTGAAAAAATATAGTGTGTGAAATCTAAGCAAAAGCATCTACTAAATAAAGATGAATCTAATAGCAAATTGAAAACCACTTTCTCTTGATTAATTGTATGTTTTTAAAAGTTATTTCTTCTATAAAAATAGTCATGAAATATATTAAAATTATTCTACCATATTGTGGATAGTTAGATTAACTTCTTTTCTTCCCCAAGGAATAGATAGTTCTGAAATACCTTAGTAAAACACCAATGGTCATCTTTTAATCAAACTTTAATGCCTTGGTTTTTAAGGGGACTCCCAAGGAAGGTGGTTGAGCTAAACTCAACAAAACAACCAAATCATCAGCGTATATACCATAAAACATAAAGAAAAGAAAAATGTTAACAGCTCTACCATAGTTCCCTACCCACATTCCTTCTGTAACTGCTGCAGTATATGGGGGAAATAGCAGAGGCCGAAAGAATCTAATGCCCTCTTTACAGAGAAACTAGAGACCGCCAAAATGCCTCTCTATATCCTGCTTATGCTAGCAACATTGTTCATTTCCAACATGGTATGAGTAAGAAATGAGGAAATTCCTCAGCCCTTGCCAGGTACACATCTTTATACCTTATCCAACTAAAAACCTCAATTCTAGCTCTGTTAATCAACCCAACTATTATTTCTACCCCTACAAATCCACAGCTCTATGATTACAAAGGGAGGGAAATGAAAATGCAGAAAACATTATTTGTTCTAATAGAAATTAGAATTTAAACAGTAACATAAAATTACAACTATTATATGGGGTCTATGTCTCAACATGAAATAAAAAGCAAACTCAAACTGAGCACAAGGAAGAGAGTCTAATGTATAGAGATTTACAAAACATGGGAGAATACTGGGAAGTCACAGGGTTCCTGCAGTGACTAGGGGCTAGATAAATACCAAAGCATCTTTACCACTCCCACTGTTAGGCCCGAAAGAACAGGGGTTAGAGCTGTTACTAGAACCAGGTGACACAGAGAGAGGTTGGTGTGGCATGGCCAACGGGCAGGAGTTGTAACCTGTGACAGACAGATGCAGACAACCTCAGACAAAGCTGCACGGAGGGATTTTAGAGGCATAAACAACCGAAACCTCAATGGTTCCCTTCTCTCCCATTCCAGCTGAACCTCACACACTAAATCCAACAGGAAGCCAGAGGTCAAAGAACCCTGTTAATACCCTGTGGGGTACAGAGCAAGGTAGAGAAGAATGGAAATAGAGTCTGGGGAGTGAGTGAAGATATCCAGCACACTCATTTAAAAAAACATATACCGTTACCTTAAATTCTAAAGAGGTAGGAAGAGGAACACTTTGATACTCTGGGTTCTCACTTATTTACAATTTTTAAAAAATTCAATAGTGCCTCAAATAAGCTATTAGTCATAAAAATTTGTTCTATGATACTAACAGTGGTATTTTCTTTGTGTGTTCTGTCTTTCTCAGCTTTATTACAAACAACAGGAGTTCCTGAAAAATATAAGCATAAAAAAAAAAAAAAACTTGTGTTGATAGATTAAATAGTTTAGGTCCTCCAAACAAAACACAAGCAGGAAAACATTGTTCTGAGACAATGTCCACTCCCTAAAACAGGATTTGATAACATGAACTTTAGCTTTTTGGAAAAAAAAAAAAATTCAGAATACCAATACATTGAATGGCTCAGAACTTAAGTAAAAGTAAATAAGAAAAGAAAACTCTTTGAAGAGCAGAGCGAATATGAGGTATTACACAGGCTTAAAATGAATCGTAATAATAATAATTAATATTTATTGAAGATATTTTAGAAGCCAGGATTATTCTGTTAGGCACATTTAACATGCGGTCTCACATATACAACATACCTAAGAAGCAGATGATTATTAGTCCCATTTTACAGATAAGGAAACTAGTTTAAAAACTTGAAGTGGTTGTTCAGCCCACATAGCTAGCAAATCACCGAGGCAGGAATCAAACTTGGCTCTTTCTGATGCCCCCAAATCGTTCTCACTTAAAAACAATAAATAATATTGCATTATTATCATTTAATTTAAAAAAGTTAGATATATTATACTCTCTTCAGACAATACAATATTCTTCTGTAAAATGTATCTAAATTTTAAATATTAGGCATTTTAAAAATTATAAAGTTATAAGAACAGATTTTAATTCTGGCAATTTATGGTTTATTACTTTATTTAGACCTGTAAGTTGTATTCGTTTTGTCATTATTCAGATTAAAAGTAACAGATAATTTTTCACAAAACTTATCTTTTTTTTTCCATTTCCCATCAAATAATTATTTTGTTGATTCTTTGGTAACAACTTTATGCTGATAATAACAACTAAGTAGAATAGCAGGCAAAATAGATTCCTTCTTTTGAAAAATAGGATGATAAGAGCATGGTTGATCAGTGCAGAAAAATAAAAACAGAAAAACAGATACACATGAAGATTTATAAAATATCTTAACTTTTGTATCTTACATATGGTATCATCAGCTATTTGAATCATATGGCCTATCTTAATAACTTTCCTTGTGAATATTATATACTCATGGAGCTAATACATTGACACTCAACTATATCAAAATATAGAATGCTCTAAAATGTCTAAAATTATTTTGGAGATTGGAAAAAAAGAACTTTTAACTGTTCGACATGAACTATTTTTGTGATTTGCATCTCTATCTTTAAAACTTTATGTATCAAAACATGACATGCTATAATCCATCAACTGATATAATACACCATTGTAAATCATGATGTAATAGATCATTTGCCATGGCGCAGTGCTTTCAATAATGATGTAATACAAATTTAGATGGAAGAATGTTTAATACATATACATATATTTTTAAAACTCAGCTCTCTTCTTCAATATTGGAAGTACACTAAATATTAAACATTGTTCTTTTTTTTCATAAAACACCAATATAATATTCTAAAGAAAATTCATAGGAGAAAATGATAGCTTTATCATTAGACTTTGTGGCGATTTCAATCTTATGCCCTTCATACATCTTAATTTTCCACATATAATAATAAAAATCTTTATGATCTATGGATAATTGGAGTGGATACGTATAATCAACCCTCAATTATCATTTCAGAGGCAAGAAAGAAATCACGCAGACAAATGAAATGCTCAAATAAAAGAAGAATCAGAGAATCGCAGAATTTAGAGCTGAAGGGAACTTAAAGTCAGCTACTCCGACCCCCTTATTTTACGGATGAATAAATTGGAGCTTGGTGAAATAAAGGGATTTTCAAAAGATAACATAACCAAGTCATTTTCAGATCAAAGACCAGTGGGTCTTCTGGCTCAGGCTCTTTTCACCATCTTACACTGTCTTTTGAACTCGTTCCGCGCGAAGTTGAACATATGACTTGCAGAGATCTAGAAACACTCCATTACAATCTTCCCACTCTGCCCACCACATTACTTTAAACTTCTATCTAACCACTGAAAATACTGCTCAAAAGTAATCACTGGTTTTTTTTAAGACATAAAAGGATGCTCGGAATTTCATTTGTCAACTAGCTAATAAAAGCAATTAATTTTGTCAAATTTCACATCCTCCTGCTTAACGTATTTTAATGGACACACAGGAGACAAGAAAAACAGAAAAGCCAAAGAAAAACACACTTGAGTAAATTTCATTAAATAGAAAACTCCAGAGAAATACAAGGGGACTCATTTATTCATTCATTTAACAACCTTTCTGTAAGTATTTAAATATGGTATTTTGATTTCCAAACTTTCCTTCTGATAAAATTCCTTACCAACAGACCTCAGGATACAAATGCAGTAATCAGGCTGAGCTCAGGAAACTACATTCTTATTTCTCATTCTTATGATGAGACAAATTATAGGAAACTTTATACTATGTGAAAGCAATCAGTGCCCCTGTAGGAAGAGAATGATTAATCAGAAGAAACACTGGCTTCATGGAGTTTATAGTTTAGAGGTACAGATAAAGATATAGACAAATGATAGCCACATATTGAGCTCTCATTTGATGAGAGAAGAAAATTCCTAGGATGTAACATATAAACCATGAATGACATTTTTATAGAGAGAACACTGCAGGTAGGGGGAATGGCATGTGCACAGTTAGGCAAGAGGCATACAGATAAAAGGAAAAAGAGGAAGGAAAAGTACAAAGCCAGATTGTGAACAAGTGAAGAGTGAGGTTTAGGTACACTTACAATGCATGAAGAAGTGGAGGGGGAGACTAGGCAGTAATGGTATTTTAAGATCAAATAATCAAGGATCTAAAGATCCAGGCTCAGCAATCTCTGAAAGTCCTTGATCACGGGAGCAATTTGATCCTAGTCAAAGGCTGGGATCTTTCACCTGAAAAGCAGTTTTTATAATTAATTGGAGTAAGGATAAAACTAAAAATAGGGAAACCATTTAAAACTTGGATAGCAAGACCAAATTAAACCTTCTGAATATTTATAAAAATTGGGGTGCCTGGGTGGTTCGGTCAATTATGTGTCCAACTCTTGATTTCGGTTCAGGACATGATCTCATGGTTTCCAAGTTAGAGCCCCGCATTGGGCTCTGCACTGACAGTGACAGCGAAGAGCCTCCTTGGGATTCTCTCTCTCTCTCTCTCTCTCTCTCTCTCTCTCTCTCCCCCTCCCCTGCTTACATGCTCTCTCTCTTCTTCTCTCTCTCAAAATAAATGCACTTAAAAAAGAATATTTATAAGACTATAAATCTAAATTTTGTGTTTTCAGACAAACTTTATGGTATTCTATTGCTTTTTGTACATAATACATAATACATGTATACATATATATACACACATGTATATATATATATATGTATATATATACACAATGTAAACATTATATATGTGTGTGTATATATATATATATATACATATATATACACACACACATATATATATACACACACACACACACATATATATATACACACACACACACATATATATATATACACACACACACACACAAACACACACATGCATATACATAGACAGTGGAAAGTATATATAAAATGCTACTGGAAGCTATTTCTGAAAAATGAGATTATTGAGGATATTTTATTTTTATTTTACTCTTTTCTGTAATCTTTAAATATTTTACAACAAATTTGTATTCCTTTATAAGAAAAGACAGAATTATAAAATACTTTCAAAGTAATAGTCATATAGCAACATTTTAAAAAATCAGTGTAGACAAGGAAATTTTATCATGTCCTTCCTTCACTTCTAAACCAGCTAAAATTGTTACTGTATGAAAACTAAAATACTTTTAAAAGCAGATTAACTATAATATAATAAAGTATTTGGGTGTTTTGCTGATGTTTTTGTAGGTTAAATTTCTATTATGTAAACAAGCTCTATGGTTTTGAGAGAATTAAGTAAAAAGTAAAAACTGTAGATTCTATGTACTCATCTGGGAATAAATATAGAGAGGGGGAAAATGATTTAAAAAAATAGAAAACATCAAATTTTCCCAATATGACAATTTGAATGGTGACATGAATTTTTGATCATAGCAAAAGTACAAGCCATCTCATTGTTTCAACTCAGTACCTTTCCAAGTTCGGGCTCTTTCTTTTTGCAGATGATAAACCAAACATCGAAGTGCCTATTTCCACACCAGTTTCTGATCAACAAAAACTAATCCGGGATTAAAAGTGAACTATATATATATATATATATATATGAACTATATAGTTCAACTTCTGCTGTCCAAGTGTCCCTCCTTGACTATCACAAATTCTAACAAAACCTGGCCACTTTGCTTGAAGTTTTATATATATATGAGATATATATATATATATATATATATATATGATATAGAAATGATATATATATCATATATATGTATATAAAAAAGATTATATACATCTAATCTTTAAGAAAAGCAAATTTCAGAAAGTTCATATAAAATATTATAATTTAGTAAAAGAGAGTATGCCTTAAGAGTGATGAACAACCCATAAAATTCTTAAAAGAAAAATAATATTGCTTTAAAAGAAAAGGAAATATCTAAAAATTCAAGATAATTTTTACAAAGAAAATAACTTTAATAAAAACCAGAAAAACAGTTGAAGTGGCTCACAAGCCCATCCCTTAGTCCACCCCCCAACAAAGAAAAAAGATACTTAAAGGATAAATATGTGAAAAAGGATTGGTTCTGTAATAAACACAACAGACCTATGAAAGCCCAAAAGAATCAGCCTTAAAAAAAAAAAAAAAAAAGAAAGTTAAGAATCACAAAAGGGACACATTACATAAAAATAGAGGGTAAAAAAAGTAAACAGTTCCTTTTGTTGGAGCAAATAATATTCTTTTTTAAAATTTTTTAAAATGTTTTATTTTATTTTTGAGAGACACAGAGAGACAGCATGAGTGGGGGGAGGAGCAGAGGGAGAGGGAGACAAAGAATCCAAAGCAGGCTCCAGGCTCTGAGCTGTCAGCACAGAACCCGATGCGGGGCTTGAACCCACAAACTGTGAGATTATGACCTGAGCCGAAGTTGGACACCTAAACGACTCAGCCACCCAGGCATCCTGGGGCCAATAAAATTCTAATGAGAGATGGCTGATCAGCTATGCCTATTAGATGTTCATCTTTTTAGACAAATGATATAATAAGATTATCATTATTATTCTTACATTATATAGCACTTTGTAGTTCAGTTGAGACATTTCCCATGAATTTTATCATATGTATCTCACTGTCTCCTATAATGAATGTAGTGTCACTTTGTTATTCTAATTTTAGACAAAAGAAACAGAGACTCCATGTTGTGACATATGCCAGTCACACAGTAGGAAAGTGGCACTCTAAGACCAGATGAGCCTAAGTAGACTAATATGTACTGTATCATCCTTCTTTTCCATGGGATTAAAAGTTCACATGATAAGAAGCAAATTTTAGGGAAGAAAGTAGTAAGATTGATTTGAGTAATACTGAGGTGAGTATAGGACTTCAAGGAGAGGCTCTCCAGTTGGCATTTGGATATATGGGTTTATATTCAGGAGGGAGACCAGTATGGAAGCTGCATTTAGAAAATAAGAAAATCTGGGTGTAGATAAGGTCATCCTGCTTTGTGAAGCCAAAAAAGTATTTGAAGAATGGGTAGGGTGAAAAAAGGAGGTCAGGGTATAGTAAAGTCTAAGGGAAAAAAATAATTACTTCTAGAAGAGAGTTGTCAGAAGTGAACAGGGCCAATGACAATGAGAAGAGGCAGATTGTTCAGTAAGTGTACAGAGAACCATGAGAGAGCTTGGTCTCCAGAGGAAACGTGGAGAAACCAAAAGAGACTTGAGCATGTTTTTAATGCTGGTATGACAAAGGAAGCAGAGAGGAAAAGATGGATACAATTATGAGGTGCCTGGGTGTCTCAGTCAGTTAAGCACCCTACTTCAGCTCAGGTCATGATCTCAGGGTTCGTGAGTTTGAGCCCCGCCTCGGGCTCTCTGCTGTCAGTGCAGAGCTGGCTTGGGATCCTGTCTCCCTCTCTCTCTGCCTCTCTACCTCTGGCTTTCTCTCTTTCTCAAAAATAAATAAACATTCAAAAGGAATATACAATTAGACTGGGAAATAATAGATGAAATGATGTCCTTATGAACAAATGTATACAGGTATTTGCTTTAGGAATGAGGGTCTTGCTTTTGCTCTTTGTTGAGAATGGGAATATATTTGGTGGCAAGATGTGTTTTTTTTTTTATCTCATTTCCCCCAATTTCTCTGTGAAGCAAGAATTACAACCATTTACAGAATGTAAATACTGATGTGGTATACTAAAAATTTGAAAGAGAAGTTTCAACATAGAAACAATCAATAGAAAAGAGAACCAACTGAAGAAAAAAGGATTACCAGATAGCAAAGAGGATCCAGCTAAGATTGGAAATCATGAATTTGCAGTGGTTATACAGTGTGACTTTTTTCCCATCAGCATTCAACGGCCCAGATATAGTGTTAGGAGAGATGGATAACTGGATTGAGTTTGAATTAGAATTTTGAAGAACAAACAGAAACGGAAGGGAGGAAAATGGCAAACTAGAGATTGAAGCGATTGACTGTAGTCTACATTGGATAGCAAAGCAAGTGAAGGCAAGAAGGTTTCATTCTAGGAAAGAAGTACACGGGTCACTGTATTAGAAATCTTCACTTTTTGAAGCATAAGTATAAAAAGAAATCTCTTTATAGTCAGAACATTCACAATTCTGGCTTGCAAATAATCTTAATCTCTAAAAGCAATATCTGATACTAATACACAGCTTTGCAGAATAATCATAGGATTTTGTGACATAAGCCTTAAACTGCATGAGTCAAAGACATATTCAGTCAAGAGAACGAGAAGATAAGCACAGACTGGAAGAAAATATTTATAAAACACACATCTGATAAAAGAGTGTTATCCAAAATATACAAAGAACTCTGGAAACTCAACAGTAAAAAAACAAATCACCCACTTATAAAGTGGGCCAAAGACCTTAACAACTCACCAAAGAAGGTAAACAGACGGTTCATAACCATATGAAAAGATGCTCCAATCATATGCCATCTGGAATATGCAAATTAAAATGAGATACAACTATACACCATTAGTATGGCCAAATTCCAAATACTGAAAACACTAAATGCGGGGGAGGATGTGGAGAAACAGGAAGTCTCAAACACTGTTGATGAAACTGCAAAACAGTATAGCCATGTTGGAAGACAGTTTGGTGGTTTCTTATGAGACTGAACATACTCTTTCCAAATGATTCAGCAATCCCACTTCTTGGTATTTACCCACAGGAGTTGAAAACTTATGTCCATACAGAAGCCTGCACATGGAGGTTTATAGAAGTTTTATGCATAATACTTGGAAGCAACCAAGATATCCTTCAGTAGTTAAAGAGGTAAATAAACTCTGGTGGAAGCAGACAATGAAAGAAAGAAGAATGGAGCTATTAAGCCTTGAAAAGAATCTTAAATGCATATTATTAAGTAAAAGATGCCAATGTGAAAAGTCAACATACAATGTGACTCCAACAATAAGACATTCTGGAAAAGACAAAACTATGGAGAGAATAAAAAGATCATTGGTTGCCAGTGGTGGTGAGGGATGAATTGGTGGAACACAGAGGATTTTTAGGGTAGTGAAACTACTCTGATACTATAATGATGGATACAAGTAATTATATATTTATCCAAACCCATAGAATGTACAACACCAAAAGTGAACCCTAATGTACTCTGGACTTGGAGTGATTATGATGTGTAATATAGGCTCATCAGTGTAAACAAATGTACCATGCTGCTGGGAAATATTGATAATGGCGAGGCTATGTATATGTGGGGGCAGGGAATACCTGGGATATCTCTGTACCTTCTTCTCAATTTTTCTATGAACATAAAACTGCATTAGAAAATAAATTCATGTTGGGGCGCCTGGGTGGCTCAGTCGGTTGAGTGTCCGACTTCAGCTCAGGTCATGATCTCGCTGTTTTTGAGTTCGAGCCCCACATCAGGCTCTGTGCTGCCAGCTCAGAGCCTGGAGCCTGCTTCGGATTCTGTGTCCCCCCTCTCTCTCCGCCCCACCCCTGCTTGTTCTCTGTCTCTCTCTGTCTTTCAAAAATGAATAAACATAAAAAAATTTAATAAAAAAAATAAATTCATGTCAAAACAAAACAAAACATATTGAGTGTGAAGTTCCTAACTATATGAAATAATGTACTCTTTGGCTAACTACTTTATCATATTTCCTACAAAAGCCCAAATTGGTGATGATATATTCACAATAAGCTGAGTTCAAACACATAAAATTTAAAATATCTTCTGGCTTAACACAGTAGTAGTTCTCAAAATGTTGCCTCCAGACCAGCAGAATCAGCAAACCTTTGGACTTTGTTAAAAATGTAAATTCTTTGCCACCTACCCTGTTACTGAATCAGAAATTACGGAGGTGAGACTTAGTAAAATGTTTTTTCAAACCCTCCATATGGCTCCAAAGCACATCACCGTGTGAGAATTCCTGCAGTACAGCAAACTCATTGGTGTAAACTGACTGGCCCAAAAGGTCAGCCTGGATTTCTTTCTATAAGTGATTTCAACTTTATTCTTTCAAAAAACTTTATCTCGGGGCAATTTCTTACTATCAAGGACATATTGATGAGACATGAAAAGATTCAGTGGCTATGCAGCTAAAAACAGAAACAAAAAGAAGCATCATAGAACTCTGAATAAAAAAAAGAAACTTCAAATTTTGATAGAACACTCTGGGTTTATGTGCCTACAAATACAGGTGGCTTTGTTTTCTTCCATGTTGGCTGTTAGACATATTGTCATCCATAAAAGAAAGACATCAAGGGCTTTTGTAGACGGTAGAAATGGTTATATAATTTCAACAAGATACAGCAAAATCCCAAAATTAACGAAACAGAGGCAATGGAGGGGGATTTCCTGGTCCCTGTATTCTGCCTCCAAAGCGAAGGTTGTAATGAAATCCTGGGGATGTTATTCATTACCCTTTAACAGCTCTAGAAGTATTATGGAAAAAAGCAGGAGAAAGGAAAGAGGGGAGCAGGAGAGGAGAGAATGTGGTTGAGAGGCTGTGATGCCTCTAAGAGAAAATAATTGACAAGTACAGGTGTTAGGTTTCTTAAAACGTGGGAACAAAGGCCAAACATTGTCCCAAGGCATAGATTCTCTAAGAAGATAAGTAACAGTTCAAGACAATTCAGCAATATTATTGTCATTCTGTGATAAACAATATTGTGATTTCTTGTTAAATTGTATCTTCTGCTTTTTCTTTCTTCAGCAACTATAGCTAAGGAAGGTAAGACAGAAGTAAAGCATCCAACATAAAACAACTTTCTAGTTTATCCTCAACTTGGTTCCTTTGAACTAAGGCTAACATAGAAGCAAAATAGAGTCCTTAATAAACATTGACCTTCCATAATAAATCTCTTTTAGTAAATAACTCATTATATCATAGTGACCAGGAACTGAATCAAAAGGAATTAACCAAATAATGGGGAAAAGAGAGGGACCCAAGATAAGCAACTGTTTAAGGTCACTTATGAGTTAATAATATTTCCATTAAAGCATTTCATTTACAGTGGAATGCAATAAAACTTTCACTGGTGTTTTTAAACTTTCAGTTGTAGGACTACTTTTTATGGCAATTTTTCAAATCAATTACTATGAAGTTAAAAAATCCAATAAAATATTTAATATCAAATTTAGGATGACATTCTTGTGGCATGGTATAAGTCATGAACATACTGTAAGCTCATAAACAACTAATACATGCACAAAATATTCAGAATTTAATCATACAATTGGTATATAAATTATTGTAAATTATGAATTACTGTGAGGCCCTGTACACTGAAACGAGACTATTCTCACAGTCATCTATACTACACAGTATCTGAGACGCTAAGCCACTGCATTTGCATTTCTGTAACAAAGAACATCATTTTCTTGAAACATGTTATGGCCTGGCCTCATTAATTCAGAAAAAAGAAAATACAATTAAAGAGAGTCTTCCGAGGTTCTAAAGTCATCTGAATTTTGGAGTGGTTAATGACATGAGTGTTATTAGCTTAAATTAATCCTGTTACTATGGTAGGTTATAGGGAAACTATTCATATTTTAATCTAGAAATTTTGCTGTAATTCCATTTGATTTCTGTGAGAGACATTTGGGACCAAACATAATATTATATATATATTATACCTATAATATATATATGGCATGAAAATGAGAAATCTCAGTATTGCACTCTATGTTGGCTAGAAAACTAAGAACATTGACTATTTTTCATGTTAAATTTCTATTCTTTTAGTTAAAAATAAAAGAGCTAGTTCTTTAAAATGCATATGTAGCTATATCTCTATCTGTATCTATAATATTCATTCGTCAAGTTCCTCATATGGGAACTTGCACTTAACTTTCCAACTTGTTTCTTTTCACCTCACATGACAATTACAGATTCACTTTTTGAATAATGTGCCCGGTTTGTATGTTTCCCATATAACACCATATAAATATCTCACTCTTGGAAGCACATAGTTTATTATAGGGTCACCTTAAACTTGCCATTCTTCTCCGATCTTATAATACATTTTGTAATAGTATATAGATTCTGTACAATTTGGGGACTTATTGAGATTTCATTTCCAACACGTGAAGCATTTCAACTTACACGCAGCTATGATAGCACATCAACACTTGTACACAGGCTACAAAGTTTTCCCACTGAGATACTTGAAAACACTGCTTTAGCATGCTTTCTTATTTCTTATTGTTTTCTTGAATGAAAAAAGAACAATGCTACATAACAATAATTTAATATTAATATGGGTAAGTTAAACATAAAACTTCATTGTCATATTAAATGGGTAAAGGTTTTTTGAAGTATGGTCAATTTATTGATTTGAGCATGTAAAACTGTTCCTGTGACTTAAGCAGCTTTCTTTTGTTACATCAAGAATGGTAAGTTTATTGAGAAAGACACAATAGAAGATGATTGATTGTCTGCTTTTGTCATGGAGATGAATTATTGCAGAATGCATACATGAAAAAATAAAAGCATTGTTCTATAAATTGGCCCTTGATGCTTTGTTCATTTCAGTTCATTGTTCCTATAGTCTAGCATGAGCTAATACCAAATAGTATAGTAAATAAAGGCATTTTTTTTTTGCTGAAGCAAAATTACTTTCTTCACTAATGAAACTCAGCTTTATGAAATAACAGTGTCTGCCAGTATGCTACATTTAAAATGTATAATTTAATCTATGCCAAAAGCTGAGTAGTAACAGAAAGTTTGCATAGCCATTATCATTTTATTAAATTAGTAATAAGAGTGCATAATGAAAAATGAAAAACTTTTTATTTAAAACTTAATGGGAAAGCAGCTCACAAGCAATGCAAATTAAAAAGTGGTACATTTAATTTTAGACAGTTGAATAAAATCTATTAAGAAAAAATATAATTGTCAGTAACCGTTGAATGACTTCAATAACTTTTTAATCAAAAAATTAGAATCATGACTATCAAATTTTCTAAGACTTTTAAAAAGATAAAATATTAGAATACAAAAAAGTTTCATCAACCTTTATGTCTCTAAAACAAGACATAAAATACTCCTTTTAAATAGATTAATGTCATGCCAACTTGTTACTTGCTTCTAGGAGAAATTATTTCTTTCTTTATATTTGAGGCATGGATAATATCTAATGCAATTAATCTGTTGTTTTATGAAGTTTGCTTTTTAGGTAGATTTCAACGTCAGTGACAGTTGGATCTCTCCAGCTACGTTACTTATAACTTAGTGCTTTCTTTTTTTTTTTTCTGATGCACTGTGATTTGCTGAGAGACAGAACACTTCATTCTAGATACAGCTATCACCTGGTGTTTGCTAAATCACTGTGAAATTCTTGCAACAGCTGTTTGTTCCTGGGGAAACATTCACTTCATATTGCAGCAATAAACTGATCATTGCCAATTAAATGCCCATTAATTGTGTAAGCAAGGATTACTGCCAGATGTTTACATTAGAAAGAAAAATATCCTTTGCTATTTATTTTCCACTTAAAGCCATCCCTTTTCATGTAAATAATTATGTATATGAGTTTTGGTTTTTATAATAGGCCACAAATTTCAGTTCAAAAATTAATAAACAATCTCTCCATAGGTTTGCTGTAATAGAGCATAGGGTAGGCTACATCATACCTATAATAAAAAGAATAAATTTGAGAAGAATCACTTTTTCAATGCAAAAATAATTCTGAAACATTATACAGTGACTCAAACTTTCTAATTAATTTGCTATATTACATGTTTCCTAGAACTTGTCTTTATTTCCCTTTATTGCGTTTGGAATTACAAGCCTATGAAATTGTGTTCTTAAAAGTTAAGATAAAACAAACTCTCTTACACAGCCTATAATGGAGAAGAAAACTATAAAACTAAAAGAATCCATATTGAAACAAAAGCAAGTGGTGGTTTTAGATTTTTAGCTAAATCTTACCACCTTTGTACTGACCTGGGGCTTCCTTTGATCTCAAAATATGAAATTCCTCTCCACAATGCGACCGTGATGAGAATGAAACATGCACTTAATAATATGTTGGCTCAAGTATCTTATTTCTCAACACCAAAACAAAATGGCAAATAAACATTAACTATAATGAATATATTTATTACCTCTTTTAGTGTCTAAATAAATGGCAAAAGTTAAAAAAAAAAAAGTGCTTCCCTAGCAATGCACACCTATAAATCATGCTTTTTAGATAGGAGAGCTTTCACAGAATACATCATATACACATCTCCTTGCAGTTGTTCCTTTATGTTTTTCTACAGAATAGCAAATTCCTATACATGTCCTCCCTGTTAGAGTCACTGATCCCAGCCCGTCATACCCCAGCCACACAATGTATGCAAACAACAACAACAAAAAGATTAGGTGGCATTCTGTTCCTCACCAGATTGAACCACACCTTCTCTTTGGAAGGTGATCACAGGACACATTCAGAGCTGGGGAAGACATGAAACAGTAGCATCTGGCTCCTTAAATATCTCCACAGGCATTTGTAATGGCATCTTTGAAGTTTTCTCTGCATCTGTCACATGTTTAGACTGCACATTGACTGCCCCAGCTGAGCACGATTTTGATTCTTTGAGACTTTGAATAGTGTAATCTGTTTAAGAATAAGGCTCGGGAAAATCCCTCATAATATCCATACACAAGCTCTTTCATGATTAAAAAAAGGGGGTCCTCATTCCCATAACTGTTATTTTTTATGCTGAAATGATGCCAGCCTTTGAGTTAATAATACAGCCTACAATTACATTCCAGCTTTGCACATTTTTTGAGAACCTGTACTCAAAAAATCACATCTTGTCTAGTTTTTTTTTTTAACCAGTATTATAGAAATTACTACTTGAGAAGAAGGCCTCTGTAAATGTGATGTGTGCATAATCATCTTGGCACCCGATTATAAAAGAAATCTGACCACTGTCAACTCACTTTGAAAATCATTTTTGATTCAACCTATTGAACATCAAGTGCATCAAGTGCAGAATATAAGAATAAAGGGTGATTTGACTTAAATGGTAGTTTGAGTGCTATTGACTTTGCATCTATTAAATTAATATACTTCTAACAATTAAGTCATAAAGACTCTATTTAACCCACCTCTATAAGTGTACAGACTATTTCCTACTGTTAATGGGTCCTTGGATATATAAATACAAATTGGGACTATTAAATGGAGCTTCATTCTCTTCAATTGCATGATTGTCCTATTTTACATTTTTGAAGTTGACAAGTTTTTTCTTCGTGTTTCTAAACTCAATATTTCTATTTTCATCAAGGAACTGTCTAGTAAGTTCATTGACGCCAGGGATCAAAGTCTTACTCTTTTACTCTCCTTCAACATTTACTATTTTAAAAGAAGATAA
Organism: Prionailurus bengalensis; assembly: GCF_016509475.1. NCBI lineage: Eukaryota > Metazoa > Chordata > Mammalia > Carnivora > Felidae > Prionailurus > Prionailurus bengalensis. Next base: position 155,018,960 of record NC_057343.1, on the reverse strand, counting down.
CATGAAGAAGGAAGTGCTTCTAATGATTAATTTGAGTGTGTGTGCATGCATGCACACACACATGCACATACACATACACACATCCCAAAATAAACAGAAAACAATAGCTGCTTTCAGAAGGAAGTTTTTCCATCCACATTCAAGTTTACCACTCCAGCCATCATCTTCTCTGTTTATAAGATTACCCTGACTGTATAGATTATCTCATAATTCATGACAAGGGTTTTTTTGTTTTGTTTTATCAAAAGGAACATAACTTTTAACATTAAAAATGTAAATACAAAACCAGCACCAGAGGAAAGATGACAAAGTATACTCCTACCATGAACACCCTGAGGTGAGGAGTAGTGTAAGACAAATGAATATGAGACAGCTGGAAAAAGCAGGAACTATTTGTGAAGAAGAAATCCAGATCCATACTCTATTCCAAATGAAGAGAATTAAGTGTTCCATTTATTCTTCCAGAACGCTTCCCCACTGCCTTCAGAAGTAGATCATTAATGTGGACCAGCTTCTTTCTCTCCTTTCTGCCAACTTTGAAGGTAACCCTCTCCAAAGGATGACTAAAAGCATTATATCCACCACAAGGGTTACCATGTAATGTGGTTTTGTTTGTTTATGTTTGTGATCTTCATTCTATGCCTGTTTGATATGCAAATGAACAATTTGCAGGCATATGTATCTTGATATTCACACCTCTGTGTCTCAATTCAGGTTTGGGAGAATGGTTGGTATAAAATGAGGGGCTTGGGATTCTTATTGAATCCATGTCGCGGTCCTAAGTATAATACAAAAATGTGAGTATGCTTCATGTTCCCAGAAAATACAGTAATGAAAGACCATAATGGGGAAGTGTAGGTCCACTGGTTTAGAGGCCCTGTTACTTCACAAGTTAAAAACACAGAAAAATGTACACCGTGAACACACTTGGCTTATATCTGTAAGTGACAAAAGCCACTTATGGCATTGGTTGGCAGGAAGTAATGTGAAGCATGAATGGGAAATCCTTTTCAAGGAATAACTTGTGAGTCTTATCTTTGTTTTTAAGTGTCCATGCCACACAGATTTTTTCCCCTCATTTTCCTTATGGATAACTGAGGAAGAATTCTGGAACAAATTACTGATGTTTATGATTGTTACAAAAGAAACTTAGATAACAAACTCATTTACTTAATATCAAAAAAATGAAGGTTTAAAAGAATAAACTATAAAAGACGCTAGGAGAAAGAGTCTACAGATTCTGAAGGAAGATACAGAGAGGAAGATTCAGAGAAATCCTACAATTAATTTAACCATTTATTTATTTAAGAAACTTTCATTAAGTTACTACTACATTCCAAGGATTGTGAGAAAGCATAAAGCAATGGGGAAAAAATACTAATTTGCTGAAGATTTTAAGTCTTCCACTGATTGGATGCTGAAGAATGGGCCCTTCTGCAAGTATGAACATTAATTTTCTCATTTGTAAAATAAGAAGAGTGAAATAGATACTAAGTATCCTCCAGCTTTGAAGCTCATTACTGAAATTTTCATTTTTCAATCAGATAGCGTGCCATATTGTACATGCAGCCATTGAGTCTGTAGAGTGCTACTCCAGACTCCACAAACTGAGTAGGGTGTTTCCAACTGTACTCTCAAAATTCAGCTCCTATCATGAGATTACTCAGATATTCATCCTCAAACACAGAACTCTTGGAAACAGAAGAACATGATATTTAGAAAGGGAGTACAAAAAAAGAGATATCCCAAAATGCAAACAAAATGATACCCTCATGTCCAGAACAAAAGTATGTCTCCAAATTTACCATATGAATTTGACAAAATCTCATGTATGTTTTCTGAGACATTACTCCCACAGTATTTTTCAGAAGAACAAATGAGTCTAAAACATTTTCTACAAGACTGATCTTAAAGGTTCAGGAATGACAGTTCTGAGAAATCTTACAGATTAAAAAAGAAAAAAATTTAATGCTTACCTTGTCCAAAGTTATCTAACTAAACACATGATTGTGGAATCCAATTTAGAAAACAATGTAGTAGGAAATTAAACCAAGATTTAGCTTAATGGGTCTCAGAAAAAAAAACCCTAAGGCAGTTAAGGCTAAGACACCAATGAAGTTTCCATTCTATAGCCTGCACAAAGGCACATAGCCAAGAAAGTGTTTGTTGTTAAACTTATCAACCATCCCACAAACCTCAATACTTCTGCTGTGGGTCAAAGGGGAGTCAGGTGAGTGCCACGTACCCCTTATCTTTCAGGGAGGACACACTGCTTTAATGAATAGCTATTAGTGCTACAAAGAACACAGGTTTTTGAAGCACAGATACACAGTACAATGAAGCCTCCCATAAAGCTCCATGGGCAGGTGATTTTACATATAATTGGACTGCATCTTAAGTCTCATCTTTTATCAAGCATACATCCCAAACAGCTAAGGACAAAATTTCCCATTTTCTACCCCAGAAAGGGATCTGTACAGGAGAAAGTAAGGCTCAGGAAAGGCAAGAAGAGTGGGCAGAAATTTCTTGAGAAATAAGCAAGTAGCAAGTAGATTCCCACCTCTACCATATCCTCTCTACCCAGTATGGATGGGGACAGAAAACAGACCATCACGTTTGATTTTGTCAATCACTCCTACAGAACCATTAACATGTCTATTAATATGTAAACTCGAGCAGACAAATACCAATAGGTGGTGCCAAAATCTGGCCAGGGTAGATGTGAACCACTCAAAAGCACTCACTCTTGGCCAATTAGTAGACAAATCTGCCCCAATCATGTCACTACTCTCACAAAAACATGATCCCACGTCCATTTTACCTAACTCAATTTTTTGGACCCAAGTCATCAGTTACTAGTAAGGTTTTACTACGCATGAGCTTGAAATCAATGATAATGAGCTCTGGTGGCCCTGACCATGCTGAATAACTTCTCTGGAATAAAGTTTCTGAGATAGTTGCTTACTAATCACCTCCTGGCCCTGTGAATCGTTTTGGAGTGCTTCTGCTGCAAATGTATAAAAAAAAGTGATAACCAATGTCTTAAATATGAAGAGCCAATTTTTCTCACATGAGAAAAAAAAAAGCTGTTGACACTAAATACTGTTTAACTAGCTCAGTAATTCAGTTCCAGTGTATCTATTTTTTGGCTTTTCCTTCATGGATGCACACTGCCACTATAGCTCAGGCATCATTTTTACATGGACAAGAAGGGGGGGGCACGCCTGGGTGGCTCAGTCTTTTAAGTATCTGACTTCAACTCAGGTCATGATCTCACAGCTCATGAGTTCAAGCCCCATGTCAGACTCTGTTGACAGCTCAGAGACTGGAGCCTGCTTCAGATTCTGTGTCTCCCTCTCTCTCTGCCCCTCCCTTGCTCATGCTCTATCTCTCTCTCTAAAAAATAAATAAACATTAAAAAAGGAAACAAAAAAAAACCCAAAAAACAAAAGATGGGCAAGAAGGAAGGAACATATCGGCCACAACTTTCACCTTTACCACTGAAAGCAACTGGCTTCCCAGCAGGCTGCAGCAGATTTCTACATTAGCCCAAGCTATCACATAGTCACAAGGGAGCCTGAGAATGCATGGATCAAAAGCAAGGATATCCAGGGTGGTCAAAGGGTCCAGAGCAACCACAAAGAATGGCATATCCCTCCTAAACATAATCCTACTTTTTTTAAGTTTATTTTTTTTGTTTTGAGAAAAGACAGTGAGCAAGCGCACACGAGATGGGGAGGGCCAGAAAGAGAATCCCAAGCAGGCTCCACTCAGGGCAGAGCCCAACATGGAGCTCCATCTCAGGAACTGTGAGATCATGACCGGAGCAAGTATCTAGAGTTGGAGGCTTAACCGACTGAGCCACCCAGGCGCCCTCATAATTTTACTTTCTATGGTCATAATTACACAGAGCATGCCAAAAGTGAAAAGGAAAGAAAGAAAGAAAGAAAGAAAGAAAGAAAGAAAGAAAGAAAGAAAGAAAGAAAACCGCCTAAATAATAACACTGACATTTGTTTTTCTCCCTGACAAAAAGGTTTTTTTAATTTCTAGTGCCAAACAATGGTGTCAGGTGTTTTCTATTTAAATGGATTGTGAGTAATAGTGACTTACATATAGCAGTGTTAATCAAAACAATGCCAATCTCCTCTGATGAAAAAATCTCTGTGAAGGAACTGGTGATAATTTAATTCGAATCCAAGGTTTCTCTCTTTGACAAAGTGACTATCCTCCCTGATGTTTCCAGGACATTCTCAATTGTTTGTTGTTTCAGTATGATTGCTAAAAATACCTCTTTCACTTTCAAAATGTTCTGGCTTAGCAATAAATTATATGATCACCTGATCTATTACTCTTTCTATGCTAATGATTTTTAAACTTGTATCATTAGAACAAATCATGTACCTGAACGACAGAACTCCATTAGGAGAAGCCTAGTCAATATCTCCGCCAGGATGTTTCACCAAAAACTGAGCGATCCCAAAGCAAACTTATGTCATCTACTCAATGGTTCTTTCCAAATCTTCTTTTCTTGTTAGCCAAAGGACTAAAAGATTAGACAAAAGAACACGCACTTTCCTTTAAGTACATGTTCAAGCTGTCTACTTAGCCCTGCTTCACACACTTTCAAATTGGGAATATGGGAAAATCATTTATGAGCTTTTTTTTAAAAAAAGATTTTATTTTTAAGTAATTTCTATACCCAATACTGGGGCTCAAACTTACAACCCCAACACCAAGAGTTGTATGCTCTACCAAATGAGCCAGGCAGGCACCCCTCATGGATGAGTTTTAAACAGACAATATTAATGAATGATTTCCCCTTGCTTTCACAGTAAAGATCCAAGGTTTCCTATGGTCTACAAGATTCTTTATGAACTGGCCTATACTAATCTCTTAATTGTCATGTTAAACCACTTTTCCCACATTCCCATTACTATCCTGGACTATGTTCAGTTCCTTGAAAGTATCATTTTCCCTCCTGACTTATGTCCTCTGAATATCCTGTTCAATCTGCTTGGAGCAGTCTCTCCCATCTTTGATGCCTATCATCTTTCAGACTTCAGCTCCAACATCCTTTCATGAGGGTAACATCCCTTACACTCTAAAACTAACTCTTTTATACCTGAAATATACTATACTTCCATAAATTTTCCTTCCCAACATCCACTTTAAAGTTTGTAAGTTAAAACCTGTATGACTGTTTGATAAGAAATTATCTCCTAGACTAAACATTTTTTATTGCATCTTTAGCACAGCGCTTTTATTTAGTATATTCTTTTTTTTTAATTTTTTTTAATGTGTATCTTTATTTTTGAGACAGAGAAAACAGGGGAGAGGCAGAGAGAGAGGGAGACACAGAATCTGAAGCAGGGTCCAGGCTCTGAGCTGTCAGCACAGAGCCCGACACGGGGCTCGAATTAGTCAACTGTGAGATCATGACCTGAGCTGAAGTCAGACGCTCAACCGACTGAGCCACCCAGGCACCCCTATTTCGTATATTCTTAATAAATATTTACTACGTATATGAATGCTCGAATGGTAGTATAATACATAGAGCATGATAGTACCAGATCATATTTAGTCTTTACCATCAACAGACACTCCAAGTGAAAGTCATCCTTTCAGAAGATAACCTTGAAATATGAGATAATTACAATTTCCATAAAAACATGTGTGATTTTTTTAATTCAAACACTATCCAAACTTCATTCTTATTTAATTCACTCCGATATACTGGATTAATGATTGCTTAATTGTATAGAATAACACTTTTAGATGTATCTTAAAACCACTTAAATTTTGAAGAGTGGCACCTTATCCTATGAATTTAGACTTTTTTGAGGCCTACCTTATATGACATTTCATGATTTTAGATATATTTGTATATCTCTTTCTGATTACAGCAGTCTCTGGGATGTTCCACGTGATTCCCTTTACCAGGCAGATGAATCCATCTATCAGCCACTGTAAGTGTTGTCTGCTAACAGCTCACAGCTGACCCCTTCACCAGAGACTTGCCCTTGGCTGATGGGGGCCTTCTCTTTTCTAAAAAAGAAGATGAAATAATGAGTTCCTGGCCACCGGGTCGCCAAATAACTAGCACATTTTGACACATATAAAAGTACTAATAAAAAATAACATTTCAAAAAAGCATTTTTCTTCCAAATAAAATATTTGTCATTGCTTTTACAAAACTGCAAGACTTGGTAAATGTCACTTCAAAATTTAGTTTTAGGATTGAGATTTACAAAGATAACTCGGTATGCCAGGAGGAGAAATTCTGCCTTCTGCCTACTCCAGCCCAGTGTAGATTAAGACATTAAATCATTCTAATTTTATGATGTGTTTAACAAATAAATTTAAGCAATGATTAGGTCATTAGTTCATATAAGAACAAAATCAACGTGGTGCTATCCATGAAAAACAATATACTGAAAAAAGAACTCAACAGTGTTAACAGTTCAACTCTTATTTTAGAAGCCACGGGGAAAAACAAAACTAAAGGGTTAATATATAGTGGCTCAATCTAGTATTCTGTATCAACTGGACTCTGTCACTTATAGTTCTCTAGAGATCCAGTAAGTGTTCATCAATTAAAATAAGAGAAAAAGATAAACAACTCTTGTCAAGATGGCTATTAATTTCAGAAGTATAGCAAGCTGCTTACTTGGTCTCAGCTTGCTCCCTGGTGAATAAAACTGGTCGGTATATGACTTGACCATAGTTCACATACCGTGGCAGCTCCAAGTCTCAAAAGTCTAAGATAAAGACTGCAGAGAGTTCTAGTGTCAGAGATCTCAGCCAAGGGTTTTCTTGGAGGTCAGTACTGTAAGGTCAACTTCAACTGTCAAACTGAAAAAAGCATGAAGACAAATATATATGAAGTATTCTTATGTAACACAAGAGGACTGAAGGCCATTATCTAGACATTAATGTTGTGGCAAAAAAAAAAAAAATCAACAAATAAATTAAATTTGATCCAATGATATGTCCTAATTTAGGAACCTATTTAGTAACTTCCTGTTGTAGATTCCTAAAATTTTAATACACTAAAAAACCAATTCTACTTTGAATATGCAATCGGTAGCCACAGAAATGCTTTATTAGATTCCATTATATCTTTCAATTATTTTTAGAATAAGAAAAAGAAAATGAGGCAAGCTCATCATCGAATAAACTTATACAATCTTCTTCATAATTTGGTTTACCATTCACACTCTATTTGATATTAATATATGTAACTATCTAGATGCCACCCTTTCTGTTTTGAGCACTGCTTTTATTTACAAGATTAGATTTCAACGTTAAGGACACTAGAAATAAATTGAAATTAATTTTTCTACCAAAAAAAATCGAATAAAATCTTTACCTAAAATAGGTAAAAATAAAACCAACTTTTTTGCAGGATGCTGTTTTGGATAAACAATGAAAAACTCCTAAATTGAAAACCATTCTTTTTTTTAAGTTTGTAGTAAAATAAAATCAAACTCATGGCTATCCGTTCATTATACTTAATGAGGTTATAACAATATGTTCACTTCAGTGGTCATTAACTTCAACCTTAATTGGCAATTTTCACAAAGATGTTTCTAATTTAAAAATCTTCTGGGTAGAAGATATAAATCAATGATAAAAATAAAATATTTGCAGTATCATATGTATTTTCCAATATTGAAAATAATAGTGCTATTACATGTAATATAACATTATTATGGTGGGTGTTTCTCTTGAACAACACATGCCACTATGTTTTGCAAGACATCTTCAATGTTAGAAAGAATATTAACCAAAGAAGAGTGAACACTTTACATGACATATCATTACACTCCATATAGGTGGACATCTGCTCTGCACCTGTTGCAGGGAAATAATGTTTCAAAACCAAAAATCCAAGTGCTCCTTAGCTACCTGAATGTTAAGAACTCTCATTATTTTAAATGTCATTTCCCAATGGAAATCCTGGAAACTTCAGAAAAGGGAAAAGGAAATGCGGGTGGAAAACAGAAACAGAAATGCAGGAGAAAAAAATTAAAAGGCAAATGTAACAACATAAGTAATGAGGAGTTTTTACTATAAATGAAAACTCCATGCATGATATTTTGGAATTACCTTTAGCCAAAAGATGCCAGATATATCAAGAGAGAGTTTTCAGTTAACAAATCAAGCAGTGAGTCTAGTTCCGTCACCACTGTAACTCACCTTAAAGGAAATCCTTCCCCGTAATTGTAGAAATGAGACATTCCTAATAGTTGATAGAAAGATAATTATCTAACAGGAATTTTCAAAGTTATAAAGGCACATTATAGTTAGAGTAATGTTATTAAAAATCAAATTCACAACATCAACAGATCCTTCCTGCGCCATGTAATTACATTACAGACACTTAATTGAAATAAACTGGAAATAAAACCTGGCCTAGCACAGGCATGTACTGATGGTTAAGACTCAGCAGGGTGGTACTAAATCATTAAACTCAGTCTTCACATATGTCTACCCACTACATTCTAAGAAAATATTAAAAATAAGGACACTAACTCAAACGCATTCATATGTACACATGCATATACAATTTCTCGTATGTGTGTGTAAAACACGCTTGAAAACAGTGATATAGGTAAAAAGACAGTGTATGATTTTATGTGAAAAGGACTAATGTTCATTTCTTCCGGTGATTTGGAAATGAAAAATTACACACAGGAGAATTAAACATTTCCAATGATAACTTTTGACTTATATAAAATAATTAACAAAAAGGTCATACTACAAAAATTTCTAAGCCTTATCATTTTGGTTTCTCAAAGTATTGAGACACAATGCATGACTCCTCAGTTTCCCACTGACATCTTAGGCCCTGAAAGGCTTGTACTGGAGGATCAGAGATTATATTATTGCTAACCCAATTACAACCTACTCTGGATTTGAAGGCTCCCAAAGAAAGTGAATCAATGAGATTTTTTTTTTCGTATTTCCCCCCCAGAAGTGTGGATTTATTCAGGCATAGATTTCACGGGTTTTTCCTTAAGCTCAAATAAACTAACCAAAAAAGTGAGTTTCTGTCTGTGTATCTGCAGCACTGGTACCACGGGGTCAGAATTTATAGGCCGACATGACAAGTGGACATGAACTTGGAAATGGCTGAAGCATATTTATTAATGAACAGTCATGGAACAATCCCATTATAGAAATGTCGAACCATCCACGGGGCGCCTGGGTGGCTCAGTCGGTTGGGCGTCCGACTTGGGCTCAGGTCATGATCTCGCAGTCTGTGAGTTCAAGCCCTGCGTCATTGGGCTCTGTGCTGACAGCTCGGACCCTGGAGCCTGCTTCGGATTCTGTGTCTCCCTCTCTCTCTGCCCCTCCCTCACTCATGCTCTGTCTCTCTCTCTCTCTCTCTCTCTCTCTCTGTCAAAAATGAGTAAACATTAAAAAAAAAAATTAAAAAAAAAAAAAAGAAATGTCGAACCATCCAAACAAAGAAATTGATGTGTGGGGTGCTAAGAGGCCCTTGGCCACTAGGGTTTAAACATACAAAGCAAGTCTGGTCCTCAGAAAGCAGATGGAAGCTAACAGGGGCAGCTGAGCACTGACGTGAAGGTGAGACCATGTCACAGGCCTCCATTGACAGTGCAGGCCACGAAGAGATATTTTACCTCCTGCAACTTTTCTTAGAATGAATTACTAGGAATTTTATAACAGGAAGGACTGAATTTCAATTATATTGTTTTCATATTTATAGGAATCAAGTTTAAATTAAATATTCAGTAGGTACTATGTTCTAATCACATTCTTTGTGTCCTTAAACTTCAAAGAAACTTAAAGTTTTTGATTATATACAAAGCCAATGTGTTTATAATGCATACATAGTAAAAACAAATGTTATAAATATACTAGCACAAAATTACCATCAAGAAAATAAAGAAAATCTCTCTTTGAATTTTTTTAAATTTTTTTTGTTTTTTGTTTTTTACTATTTATTCACTTTTTAGAGAGAGAGAGACAGAGTGTGAGCAGGGGAGGGACAAGGAGAGAGGGAGACACAGAATCCAAAGCAGGCTCCAGGCTCTGAGCTGTCAGCACAGAGCCCGAGGCAAGGCTTGAACCCAGGAACCCACGATCATGACTTGAGCCAAAGTTAGGCACTTAACCAAGTGAGACACCCAGGCACCTGTCTCTGAAAAATTTTAAAGCAAAGGCTTTGTTTTGCTATTAGACTGGATAACTTACTCTGAGAAAGATATAGGTACTTTATTGCCAATAATAATATTATTATTAAGTTTTCTTATTGATTTTGAGAGAGAGAGAGAGAGAGTGCACATGCACACACACGCACATGAATGGGGAAGAGGCAGAGAGACAGGGAGAGAGAATCCCAAGCAAGCTCCATGCTCTACGGGCCTAGCCCAATGCAGGGCATGATCTCACGAACCACAAGATCGTGACCTGAGCTGAAATCAAGAGGTGGTCGCTTAACTTAACTGACTGAGCCACCCATGCACCTGTGTCACCAATAATTTTTAAAAATTTCTCATTTTCTTTTAATTTTTTTTAATGTTTACTTATTTTGAAAGAGAGAGAAAGAGAGGAGAGAGACAGCGAGCACGAGCATGGGAAGGCAGAAAGAAAGGGAGACACAGAATCTGAACTAGGCTCCAGGCTCTGAGCTGTCAGCACAGGGCCCGAAGCAGGGCTTGGACCCACAAACTGTGAGATCATGATCTCAGCCGAAATAGGATGCTCAACGAACTGAGACACCCAGGTACGCCCCAAAATTTTCTTCTTCTTAATAAAATGGTGGATTTAAAAAATCTTTACAATAGATTTGTTAGAACATTTTTCTTTCAAAAATACAAATTTATTTTTCATATAATCCTTAGTTTTTAAGAACTATAACAATAACAAATCAAAATCCTATCATATTATTTAGGGCTTATACTTAGCAGAAACCCTCAAACAAACTTAGCTCTAACATTAAAAAGACTTGACTGGGTCGCCTAACTGGTGGTTTTCACAGTTGGTTTGATTCAGCACCTAACCAATGTCAACATGGAAGCTATGTTTTTTTTTCTCTTTCCTTGATATTTGGTAGAGTCAGACTCATTCTGAGTCTGGTTTTCCTTACTGAGACAAAATGGTTAAAGAAGTCCTCTACATAAGGCACTTTCCAGGAAAGAGGGCTCTGTACTATAGGAGATCTAAGAAAAGCTGTCAGCTTTATTTTGATCAAACTAGTCCTGAAAGCATTCCTGTGGCCAGAGAAACGCCATGTGCCAATTGGCTTAAGCCCAGGTTACAGAATTAATCACCGGGGATACAGGTGTGTGAGGCATTGGCTTTTATAAATCTAAGCCACTGGAGTAAAGTTAGTTGCATCCAAATTTTAGTGTCTGCATTACAATGAAGGGGTAAAATAATAAACACCATTTCTTGTCTACACCTAAGATACTTCCTGCCTTCTTAGTTTCTGATCAAACTTCAATGTTAGCTGGGTAATGAATAGAGATTTCTTGATTTCAGCCATAAAATTATGACCTACATTTGGCCACTGAGATAGATGTAAAGGTGTATAGGGAAACTCTTACCTGTTTTCTGTCTTTGAACTCAATCACATGAGGAAGAGGCTTACAGTAACATTAAGTATCTTGAGAATTTTTTTTAATTTTTTTTGTTTTATTTATTTATTTTTGAGAGAGAGAGGGAGACACAGAATATGAAGAAGGTTCTGTGCTCTGAGCTATCAACACCTGATTCGGTGCTTAAATGCACCAACTGTGAGATCATGACCTGAGCCAAAGTCAGCAACTGAAATTCCATTTTGTTGCAAAACTTTTTTGCCTTTGTATCACTTTAAGTGGGAGGGGCCTGGAGAAACACAGACTGTAATGTGTCAGCACAGTTCAAAAATAAAATTAAGATGATAGATGCATCTGGATAAAATGCAAGCTCTGATCAAGAACAAGCATCAAACAAGAATGGGGTGACTTTTTGGAAAGTTCTGGAATATATATACTTAAGGACTATACAACTTTTGATGGAAAAGCAGGCACATTACAAGTCAGCAGAAATATGGAAGATAATGTAATGCAAATGGAAGAAACACAGTACTAAAACATCCATAATGTCCTTCCCATTCCTGTACCTTCAGAAAGAACTTACTCTGTGTACTGCTCAGAGGAGGATGGAGCCATATATTATATGGCAACCTCATTCTTCAGACCTCAGTTGATTGGACCAGAAATGGACAATTGACCCAGAATTAGCTAGTCCATTGGCTGACTCAAGTGAAGAGTCAATTATTTTTCTTAAGAATTTGAATAATGAATTTGAGATTCTGAAAAAGTTAAACTGTATTAACGTCAGAGTAGACACTGCCGTGAAGACCTAGTGAGCTCCTACTGACCACATAGATTATTTCTGGTCCTTCCCATTTGTGAACTTTCTTTTACAGCCATATATACAATAATATTCCATGATATTCTTTTTTTTTTGACAACACAATAATTTATAATCATGTCTCAACAGAAATAATGAACACTGTCCAAACTACAAAATTGACCAAACATTTTCCTATCTTGGCTATTCTAAGTGACCACTACTTCTTTACCAATTTTAACTTTAGGCTCAATCCAGTCTTTCATGGTTTTATTTTATTTTTTATTTTTTTGTTTGTTTTTATAATATATGAAATTTATTGTCAAATTGATTTCCATACAACAACCAGTGCTCATCCCAACAGATGCCCTCCTCAATACCCATCACCCACCTTCCCCTCCCTCCCACCCCCCATTAACCCTCAGTTTGTTCTCAGTTTTTAAGAGTCTCTTATGCTTTGGCTCTCTCCCACTCTAACCTCTTTTTTTTTTCCTTCCCCTCCCCCATGGGTTCCTGTTAAGTTTCTCAGGATCCACATAAGAGTGAACACATATGGTATCTGTCTTTCTCTGTATGGCTTATTTCACTTAGCATCACACTTTCCAGTTCCATCCACGTTGCTACAAAAGGCCATATTTCATTTTTTCTCATTGCCACGTAATATTCCATTGTGTATATAAACCACAATTTCTTTACCCATTCATCAGTTGATGGACATTTAGGCTCTTGCCATAATTTGGCTATTGTTGAGAGTGCTGCTATGCACATTGGGGTACAAGTGCCCCTATGCATCAGTACTCCTGTATCCCTTGGGTAAATTACTAGCAGTGCTACTGCTGGGTCATAGGGTAGCCTCCACACTGTTTTCCAGAGAGGCTGCACCAGTTTGCATTCCCACCAACAGTGCAAGAGGGTTCCCGTTTCTCCACATCCTCTCCAGCATCTATAGTCTCCTGATTTGTTCATTTTGGCCACTCTGACTGGCGTGAGGTGATATCTGAGTGTGGTTTTGATTTGTATTTCCCTGATGAGGCGCGACGTTGAGCATCTTTTCATGTGCCTGTTGGCCATCTGGATGTCTTCTTTAGAGAAGTGTCTATTCATGTTTTCTGCCCATTTCTTCACTGGATTATTTGTTTTTCGGGTGTGGAGTTTGGTGAGCTCTTTATAGATTTTGGATACTAGCCCTTTGTCCGATATGTCCTTTGCAAATATCTTTTCCCATCCCGTTGGTTGCCTTTTAGTTTTGTTGGTTGTTTCCTTTGCTGTGCAGAAGCTTTTTATCTTCATGAAATCCCAACAGTTCATTTTTGCTTATAATTCCCTTGCCTTTGGGGATGTGTCAAGTAAGAAATCGCTGTGGCTGAGGTCAGAGAGGTCTTTTCCTGCTTTCTCCTCTAGGGCTTTGATGGTTTCCTGTCTCACATTCATGTCCTTTATCCATTTTGAGTTTATTTTTGTGAATGGTGTGAGAAAGTGGTCTAGTTTCAACCTTCTGCATGTTGCTGTCCAGTTCTCCCAGCACCATTTGTTAAAGAGACTGTCTTTTTTCCATTGGATATTCTTTTCTGCTTTGTCAAAGATTAGTTGGCCATACGTTTGTGGGTCTAGTTCTGGGGTTTCTATTCTATTCCATTGGTCTATGTGTCTGTTTTTGTGCCAATACCATGCTGTCTTGATGATGACAGCTTTGTAGTAGAGACTAAAGTCTGGGATTGTGATGCCTCCTGCTTTGGTCTTCTTCTTCAAAATTACTTTGGCTATTCGGGGCCTTTTGTGGTTCCATATGAATTTTAGGATTGCTTGTTCTAGCTTCGAGAAGAATGCTGTGCAATTTTGATTGGGATTGCATTGAATGTATACATAGTTTTGGGTAGTTTTGACATTTTGACAATATTTATTCTTCCAACCCATGAGCATGGAATGTTTTTCCATTTCTTTATATCTTCAATTTCCTTCATAAGTTTTCTACACTTTTCAGCATACAGATCTTGTACATCTTTGGTTAAATTTATTCCTAGGTATTTATGCTTCTTGGTGCAATTGTGAATGGAATAAGTTTCTTTATTTGTCTTTCTGTTGCTTCATTATTAGTGTATAAGAATGCAACTGATTTCTGTACATTGATTTTGTATCCTGCAACTTTGCTGAATTCATGTACCAGTTCTAGCAGACTTTTGATGCAGTCTATTGGATTTTCCATGTATAGTATCATGTCATCTGCAAAAAGTGAAAGCTTGACTTCATCTTTGCCAATTTTGATGCCTTTGATTTCCTTTTGTTGTCTGATTGCTGATGCTAGAACTTCGAACACAGTGGTGAGAGTAGGCATCCCTGTCATGTTCCTGATCTCAGGGAAAAAGCTCTCAGTTTTTCCCCATTGAGGATGATGTTAGCTGTGGGCTTTTCATAAATGGCTTTTAAGATGTTTAAGTATTCTCCTTCTATCCCGACTTTCTTGAGGGTTTTTATTAAGAAAGGATGCTGAATTGTGTCAAATGCTTTTTCTGCATCGATTGACAGGATCATATGGTTCTTATCTTTTCTTTTATTAATGTGATGTATCACGTTGATTGATTTGCGAATGTTGAACCAGCCCTGAAGCCCAGGAATGAATCCCGCTTGATGATGGTGAATAATTCTTTTTATATGCTGTTGAATTCGATTTGCTAGAATTTTTGCATCCATATTCATCAGGGTTATTGGCCTGTAGTTCTCTTATTTACTGGGTCTCCGTCTGGTTTAGGAATCAAAGTAATACTGGCTTCATAGAATGAGTCTGGAAGTTTTCCTTCCCTTTCTATTTCTTGGAATAGCTTGAGAAGGATAGGTATTATCTCTGCTTTAAATGTCTGGTAGAACTCCCCTGGGAAGCCATCTGGTCCTGGTTTCTTATTTGTTGGGAGATTATTGATAACTGATTCAATTTCTTCACTGGTTATAGGTCTGTACAAGCTTTCTATTTCCTCCTGATTTAGTTTTGGAAGCGTGTGGGTGTTTAGGAATTTTTCCATTTCTTCCAGGTTGTCCAGTTTGTTGGCATATAGTTTTTCATAGTATTCCCTGATAATTGCTTGTATCTATGAGGGATTGGTTGTAATAATTCCATTTCATTCATGATTTTATCTGTTTGGGTCATCTCCCTTTTCCTTTTGAGAAGCCTGGCTAGAGGTTTATCAATTTTTTTAATTTTTTCAAAAAAACAATTCTTGGTTTCGTTGATCTGCTCTATACATTTTTTAGATTCTATATTGTTTATTTCTGCACTAATCTTTATTGTTTCTCTTCTTCTGCTGGGTTTAGGGTGTCTTTGTTGTTCTGCTTCTATTTCCTTTAGGTGTGCTGTTAGATTTTGTATTTGGGATTTTTCTTGTTTCTTGAGATAGGCCTGGATGGCAATGTATTTTCCTCTCAGGACTGCCTTCGCTGCATCCCACAGCGTTTGGATTGTTGTATTTTCATTTTCGTTTGTTTCCATATATTTTTTTTAATTTCTTCTCTAATTGCTTGGTTGACCCATTCATTCTTTAGTAGGGTATTACCCTAACCTCCATGCTTTTGGAGGTTTTCCAGACTTTTTCCTGTGGTTGATTTCAAGCTTCATAGCATTGTGGTTTGAAAGTATGCATGGTATGATTTCAATCTTGTATAATTATGAAGGGCTGTTTTGTGACCCAGAATGTGATCTGTCTTGGAGAATGTTCCATGTGCACTCGAGAAGAAAGTACATTCTGTTGCTTTGGGATGCAGAGTTCTAAATATATCTGTCAAGTCCATCTGATCCAATGTATCATTCAGGGCCCTTGTTTCTTTATTGACCGTGTGTCTAGATGATCTATCCATTTCTGTAAGTGGAGTGTTAAAGTCCCCTGCAATTACCACATTCTTATCAATAAGGTTGCTTATGTTTGTAATTGTTTTATATATTTGGGGGCTCCCGTTCGGCACATAGACATTTATAATTGTTAGCTCTTCCTGATGGATAAACCCTGTAATTATTATATAATGCCCTTCTTCATCTCTTGTTACAGCCTTTAATTTAAAGTCTAGTTTGTCTGACATAAGTATGGCTACTCCAGCTCTCTTTTGACTTCCAGTGGCATGATAAATAGTTCTCTATCCTCTCACTTTCAATCTGAAGGTGTCCTCAGGTCTAAAATGAGTTTCTTGTAGACAGCAAATAGATGGGTCTTGTTTTTTTATCCATTCTGATACCCTATGTCTTTTGGTTGGCGCATTTAGTCCATTTACATTCAGTGTTATAGAAAGATATGAGTTTAGAATCATTGTGATGTCTGTAGGTTTCATGCTTGTAGCGATGTCTATGGTACTTTGTCTCACAGGATCCCCCTTAGGATCTCTTGTAGGGCTGGATCACCACTAGGTGATGAATTCCTTCAGTTTTTGTTTGGGAAGACCTTTATCTCTCCTTCTATTCTAAATGACAGATTTGCTGGAGAAAGGATTCTTGGCTGCTTTTTTTTTCTGTTCATCACATTGAAGATTTCCTGCCATTCCTTTCTGGCCTGCCAAATTTGAGTAGAGAGATCCGTCACGAGTCTTATCAGTATTCCTTTATATGTTAGAGCACGTTTATCCCTAGCTGCTTTCAGAATTTTCTCTTTATCCTTGTATTTTGCTAGTTTCACTATGATATGTCATGCAGAAGATCGATTCAAGTTACGTCTGAAGGGAGTTCTCTGTGCCTCTTGGATTTCAATGCTTTTTTCCTACCCCAGATCAGGGAAGTTCTCAGCTATTATTTCTTTAAGTACACATTCAGCACCTTTCCCTTTCTCTTCCTCTTCTGGAATACCAGTATGTGTAGATTATTTCTCTTTAGTGCAACTCTTAGTTTTTTTTAATTTTCCCCTCATAGTCCTGGATTTTTTTATCTCTCTTTTTCTCAGCTTCCTCTTTTTTCATAATTTTATCTTCCAGTTCACCTATTCTCTCCTCTGCCTCTTCAATCCAAGCTTTGGTAGTCTCCATTTTATTTTGCAGCTCATTTATAGCATTTTTTAGTTCCTCCTGGCTGTTCCTTAGTCCCTTCATCTGTGTAGCAATAGATTCTCTGCTGTCCTGTATACTGTTTTCAAGCCCAGCAATTAATTTTATGACTATTATTCTAAACTCACTTTCTGTTATATTGCTTAAATCATTTTTGATCAGTTTGTTAGCTGTCGTTATTTCCTGGAGATTCTTTTGAGGGGAATTCTTCCATTTCGTCTTTCTGGATAGTCCCTGGAGTGGTGGGGAACTGTGTGGCACTTCCCCTGTGCTGTCTTGAATAACTTGCATTGGTGGGCAGGGCCTCAGTCAGACCTGATGTCAGCCCCTAGCCCACCACTGGGGTCACAGTCAGACTGGTGTGCACCTTCTCTTCCCCTCTCCTAGGGGCAGGATTCACCATGGGGTGGCGTGGCCTGTCTGGGCTACTTGCACACTGGCAGGCTTGTGGTGGTGGGGATCTGGTGTATTAGCTGGGGTGGGTCGGCAAGGTGCACAGGGGTAGGAAGGGTAGGCTCAGCTCGCTTTTCGTTCGGTGATCCGCTTCGGGAGGGTCCCTGCAGCACAGGAATGAGTCAGACCTGCTGAGGGATGGATCCTCAGAAGCAGAGCCTTGGGTGTTCACGTGGTGCAAGTTCCCTGACAGGAACTGGTTCCTTTTGGGATTTTGGCTGGAGGATGGGTGAGGGAGATGGCCTTGGCGAGCGCCTTTGTTCCCCACCAAGCTGGCTCTGTCGTCCAGGGCTCAACAATTCTCCCTCACGTTGTCCTCCAGCCCTCCTGCTCTCCGAGCAGAGCTGTTAGCTTATAACCTTCCAGATGTTAAGTCCCGCTCGCTGTCCGAACACACTCTGTCCAGCCCCTCCACTTTTGCAAGCCAGACTCGGGGGCTCTGCTTGGCCGGCAGGCTACCCCTCCACCCCGGCTCCCTCCCGCCAGTCCATGTAGTGCGCACCGCCTCTCTGCCCTTCCCACCCTCTTCCGTGGGCGTCTCATCTATGCTTGGCTCCGGAGAATCCGTTCTGCTAGTCTTCTGGTGGTTTTCTGGGTTATTTAGGCAGGGTGGGTGGAATCTAAGTGATCAGCAGGACGCGGTGAGCCCAGCATCCTCCTACGCTGCCATCTTCCTCCAACCTCTCCATGATATTCTTAACTTACACTGAGTACAACAATACAATAAGATCCCTGTCTTATTACTAATAGTTCTTTCAGCCATCTCTCTATAGAGATTTTGAGTACTACGATTCCATCATCTTGAAAGATAGGCATATTTTTTAAAGTGTTTTACCTTTTTATTATGAAAATGTTAAAATAATATATACAGAAGTAGAGAAAATAAGCAAATGAACTGCCATGTACTCATAATTCAGCTTCCACAATTGTCAGCATTGTGGGTAATAATTTTTGATTAATTTTTTAAAATTATATTACTTTGGGGCATTCTGAAATATTTATTCTTTACAAACCTGAAATGTTTGAGGGATTAATTTGCTATCAGCAGGTGAGTCTAAAAAAAATCTGAATTTTTAGTAATTTGCTTTGCTAGCATCCCAGTGTTACACTTATACACATTTAAAACCAAACAAACAAATAAAAACATGATTCAGCATTTTACGTAGGCCACTACTGGCAGATAAAATATGATGTATCTGGTAATTTAAGCTGATATATTTCATTTTCTTACTTCATATTAATAATTCAAACACATTATACTTAAAGGCTGTTTATACCCTATTAAATACCTTGATCCACACCTTCCACATTTTTTAAGAGGACGTTGTTTGCAATACTTTTTCTGGTTTTAAACATTTTATAGCAGATATTTTAAGTTTATTTATTTATTTTGGGAGACAGAAAGAGACAGAGTGCATGAGTGGGGAAGGGGTAGAGAGAGAAGGAGAGATAGAATCCCAGGCAGGCTCTGCACTGCCAGCACAAAGCCTGATGTGGGGCTTGAACCCAAGAACTGTGAGATCACAACCTGAGCCGAAGTCAAGAGCTAGAGGCTCAACTGACTGAGCCCCCCAGATGCCCGTGTAGCACATTTATGTAATTTTTATTTTGTATGGTCTACCTCTATATGAGTTCCTAAGCACCTCTGCAGGATTGGAGAGGATGAAAGTATGTGATGAACAACATTATTGTTGCTAAAATTTAGGGCTGCTTTTTAGTATGCAAGAACCAGAAGTAAGTCTTTCTATTGTCACATGTATTTGCTCAGTAGCATTTTGGAATAAAGTATATAACAATTTTGCAATCTTATATTTAATATTTTTTAACTTTATTCCTTTATTTTGAAAGAGAGAATGAGAGAGGGAGCACATGTGTGCATGAGTGGGGGAGGGGCAGATAGAGAGGGAGAGAGAATCCCAAGCAGGCTCCACACCATCAGCACAGAACTGGATGTAGCGTTTGAACTCACTAACCATGAGATGGTGGCCTGAGCCAAGATAAAGAGTCAGATGCTTTAATGACTGACCCAAACAGCTGCCCTGCAATCTTATATTTATACACATCCAATTGCATAAATTTGGGGACAAGTATGATGTAGGAAATCAAAAAAGAAACATGGGTTCCAGTCCAGGATCTGCTACAAAATATCTGATAATATTGACAAATCACTTTGCCTCTTTGGAAGTCAGTTCCTTACTTGTAAAAAGTACAATTTAAAATTTATTTATTTTTGAGAGAGAGAGAGAGCACGTGAGCAGGGGAAAGTCAGAGAGAGAGACGGACAGAAGATCTGAAGAGAGCCCAATATGGGGCTCGAACTCATGAAATGCAAGATCATGACCTGAGCTGAGGTAAGACACTTAACCGACTGAGCCAACCCCAGTGCCACCCAAAATGCAGTTTAGACTACATTTAATTTTCTCTCAGCTCTAAAAATTGATGTCTAGCCACCTTTTTCACAATGAACAAATAGGTTTTTGTCTTTGTTAAACATCATATTCAAAGTTAAAGGAATTCTTTCCTCTTCTTTAAAGATTTTTACTCATACCTTAGAAAACTTGAGCTTTAAAAAGATCATTTGTAGTGTATGTGCTTAAGAAATTGGTGCTGTAGTGTATCTAAGTGCTTGGATTTGGACAAGATTTTCTCTGTATTCTTTAGATGCTTTAGCCTGCAATGTTTTAAGACATAAACAAAAATAAAACGTTATTACACAATCATTACCTCTTACTTTAGAGTTTTATTTATAAGAGGAGGCTGGGTATCTTGGATTACCTAAAGAGCAATGGATCTAGAGTTATAATAATTGTTTTCCATGAAAGCAAAAAGTATTTGCAGAGAAGAACTGAAGTTAGAAAACAAAGCTCAGGCAAACTATTTATTTTAACATATCATTAAACTTCATGAATTTAACAGAAAACTGTCCCACTCTATATAATTTTTGTTATTATTAAGAAGTCTTCAAAATTTCAAGTTTGATTCCCAGTGAGAATTAGATTTACCTTTAGATATGCACTGTGCAATATGGTACCACTTGCCACCTGTGATTACTGAACACTCGAAATGTGGCTTATGCCACTAAGAAACTTGGTTTTTAAGTTAAATTATATTAAAATTTAATTAAAGTTAAATTCAAAATTAATTAAGAACTTTTTAGATATGTGTGTAACAATTTGTAGGTGTGAATCTACTTCTCTTGTTATAAATTTTATGAAATAAAAGTGTAGAATAACTATTTCTGAAAAAAATTTAGTGTCTCAGCAAAAGAAAACGTCAACAAGCTGAAAAGACTATCTACAGAATGGGAAAAAAATATCCACAAACCATGTATTTGATAAAGGGTTAATGTCTAAAATATATAAAGAACTCATACAACTCAATAGCAATAAAACAAATAATCCAATTCACAAATGGAAAAAGAACCTGACTAGACATTTCTTCAAAGAATATATACAAAAGGCCAATAGGTACACAGAAAGATGCTCAACACCATTAGTCATCAGGGAAATGCAAATTCAAGCCATAATGAAACACCACTTCATTCCTGTTAAAATGGCCATCATAAAAAGACAAGAGATAATAAAAGGCAATACAGATGCAGGAAAAATGGAAACTCTGTCCCCTGTTGGGAAGATTGTAAATTGGTATGGTCACTATAGAAAACAGTGTGGAGGTTCCTCAAAAAATTAAAAATAGAACAAGCATATGATCTGGTGATTCCTCTTAGAAATATATTAAAAACACCAAAAAAAAGTACAAATCAAAAAGACACCTTCTCATGCATGGGCACAGCAGCATTATTTAAATAGCCAAGACATGGAAATAACTGACATGTCCATCAATGAATGAATGGATAAAAAAGGTTGTGCTATATTTATACTGAAATATTATTCAGCCATTAAAAATGAGGAAATCCTGAGGCACCTGGATGACTCAGCCGGTTAAGTATCCAACTTCAGCTTAGGTCATGATCTCATGGTTCATGAGTTTGAGCCCTGCGTCAGGCTCTGTGCTGACAACTCAGAACCTGGAGCCTGTTTTGGATTCTGTGTCTCCCTCTCTCTCCGCCCCTCCCCCACTAGCACTCTGTCTCTCTCAAAAATAAACAACCATATAAATTTTTTTTTTAAATGAGAAAATCCTATCATTTGAAGCAATATGGAAGTTACCTTGAAGGCATTATGCTAGGTTAAATAAGTCTGAGAAAGATAAATACTGTATAAGATCAGACTTGTGGTAACCAGAGGCAGGGAGGAGGAATCAGGGCAAGGAGGCACAAAAGTGCAAACTTCCAGTTATAAATAAGTATTAGGGATAAAATGCACATGATGACTATAGCTAAAATTGCTGTATTATACATAAGAAACCTGGTAAGAGTTCCTATCACAAGGAGAATTTTGTTTATTGTATTTACATGAGATGATGGATGTTAACTAAACCCATTGTAGTAATCATTTCACAGTATATATAAATCAAACCATCAGGCTGTATGCCTTAAACTTACACCGTGATATATGTCAATTATTTCTTGATAAAACTGGGGGAAAATTTAGTGTTTGAATTGATAATTTTTTAAGTTTACTTTATTATTTATTTTGAGAGAGGGAGTGAGAGAGAGAAAGAGAAGGAGGGGCAGAGAGAAGGGAGAGAGAATCCCAAACAGGCTCCACACTGCCCCCACAGAGGCTGATGCTGAGATTGATCTCACCAACCATGAGATCATGACTTGAGCCGAATTCAAGAGTCAGACACTTAACTGAATGAGCCATCCAGGCGCCCCTTGAACTGACATATTTGGAAGTGGAAAATATACATGAAAAAAATGTAAAACATATCATTACTCAATTTTAAAATATTAACTACATAAAGGATATATTTTTGATATACTGGTTTAAAATACACAATTAAAGTTAATTTTATCTATCTCCTTTTAATTTTTAAACATGAGTATTAGAAAATTTAAAGTTATTTAAAATAAAATTATGGGGCCCAATCTATATTTCCATTAGACATGCTGTTCTGGAGTACTGGGTCATTTTAAGAGAATTCTAAACAGCATCATTTCTTGCCAAGTTTACGTATGACACATCCAATTCCGGTAGTGACTGAACAAAAAGTAAAGCAGAACACCTGAATTCAGATGAAACTATTTCTGTTAAGCAGACAAACTAATTAGAAGTACTTGAGGTTCGGTTTCTATCTCTGGATAATAAATTTAGAATCACTGGCTGAATTTTAAAAATATATCCAGAATTTTAGAATTAGAAAAGATCTTACCTTTTCAAAATTAATTCTACACAGAAGAAAGCATACGTTACCTTCTATTCCCAAGTTCTTTTACAAAGTTTGTGGCCAAATCAGAACTGAAAGTTCCCATTTTCAACCTATTCTGCCTAAGGGTGATTAAGTATAAGGGAATTAAGAATTTAAATAGTAATTTCAGGAAAAACTATCCAACAAAAACTCATCAAAAACAGTTTATCTTAAGAATCTCCCCAAAACACTTTCTGTACATAAATGGTCAAATAAAAAATTAACTTTGAAAAAGAAACATCTCATTTTCCAAGATGTTTTGCTTATTTTGTAATTAAGAGTTTATCTTTCCCATTTTTCTTAAGCCTCTTTGAAAGATGTATCCCCTACCAGAGCTGTACACTCTGGCCATCCATTGGAATACAAGTGGTCTAGAAAGAGTTAAGATTGGGAGCAAACTTAAGGCCAAACTGAATTCAAAAAGTTGCTGATGTGAAGTACCAGGTCTCCTGGGGAAACAACATACAGGCTGCACCATTGACTTGCCAATTAATCCAAGGAGCCACATGGCCATTAGTTCGGGAAAGAGACGCTTGCTTGACTGTTTGCCTAGAGGTAAGAGCTAGGTTTGCAGCTGCCAAGCAGCGGGATGACAGAAATAAATGGTGGGAGAAATTAAGACTAAAAATATAAGTATTTCATTGTTTTGGCTTGGCTTCAAAGACATACCCGAGTGTCAAAATACAGCATCTTGCATAATATTCAGAAGATTAATTTATTATAAAAAGTCTACAAAATATGAATAATTTTCTAAGTCTTTTTAAAATAGCTTCACAGCAGGTACATTCTGCTAATTCCTATAAATTTCTAAAGCAAGTCCTCAAATTTAATATTTGAAAATCTGAAAGTGGGCCCATATCACTTTACAGAATTATAAATAAGTTTCACATGGTAAATTCAATGAAGAAGTTATTAATACTCTGCAGGTTAACCATTACCTATACATTAACTACAATATTGTTCATTTTTATCCGGCTTGCCTATTTTCTTGTTTGGGGTTCAGGATTTTTTTAATGGCTGCGCAATTAACTTTTCTACAGGAATTTTCATGTATGAAATGATGCAGTGAAAATCACTGTATTTGATCCTGACACTGAGAAATTGCTAACAGCTCATGCCTACTCTGAAGTTAATTAAGAACATCCTAGATATGCTCTTTGGGGAGGTATTTCAAGGTAATTCACAGGAAAAAAAAAATCAACGGAAAGCATCCAACTAAACAGCTGATATCTCAGCTCTGTTCTTTAAGTGTATCTCAGCAAAACACAAGGGTATTGGGCTATGAAATGCAACTAAATAAAGTCATTTGAATTATACTTAGAAAAATATTTGTAGCTTTCTCTCACCTACAGTCACAGAAATATTGCTGTACAATTAACATATTATATTTAATACTCTAAAATGTTTTCTGTCAGAGATATGTTGCCTTATTCTACATGACTTCCTGTCTTAATTGTGGCCTGGTTAATGGTAAAACAGCTGGGATGAAATCTCAGTCTCATAGAATCTAGTTGGGACCACTTTGTACTGTGCCAGCCTTTTTGCACTGAATCAGAACGAAAGGAGTCTCGGGCAGTCGACAGCTTCATCACTGCTTCCAAGTTCAGGTTGGCTGGGCTCCCAAATCTCTTGGGGTGTGTTGGCTGCCAAAGCAAATTAGTCTCACTTTATCTTTGGGGCAGTGACTTTGCTAACTTTATTGGCTGTGTGGGGCCTAGGCCTTCCAACATAAGCAGGTGACACATTAAAAAAAAAAAGTATAGTTAAGATATTGATCTCCTTCCCATCCAAAAATGACAGTACTGAAAGCATAATTAGAAAATCTACAAGGAAAGAATCCAGTTAGAGTACATGAAAGAAGTCAGGGCTTACATCATAGTTAAAAGTGGCCAAAAAAGTAATATAGAATCGCTGAAGAAAAAAAAAAAAAGACTGACATTAGGTCTAAATTTATAATCTGAAAAATGTTAATACAATTGATGAAGCAGAGGAAACAAAAGACTATATCTAGCATATATCATTAAATATATATTTTTAAAAGATGGTAGAGGGAAAAGAACAGAATAAAAGAAGCAATCAAATGTGGAAATCACAAAAATTCAGATAGGTTTGAGTAAATCAGTTGAGGAGTTATATAACACTAATGTGCCCAAATAGAAATGTTTTACATAAGCTTCCAGTCTATATCTTCAGCATCCCAGGTTAGTAAGAAAATTGGAGGACTGGTTCTGTGTGTGTGTGTGTGTGTGTGTGTGCGCACGCGCCTGTGCGCACACGCACATGCTTTTAAATAAGTAGAGAACTCTTTATTTCAAATATGCAGTTTCTAGGATACAAATGGTGAGTATATACATTTTTAAAAGTTGTACTGAACTGAGAAATGATTAATGGACAGCTTTTCTCACTGTTAGCAATGTCCCCCCCTACAAATTAAGGGTAAAACTTCAGGAGGCCTGATCACCAGGTATTCTTATTTGGTTGGTCTGAGAAGAGCCCAGGATAATTTCCTTTCTAATAATACCATTTAATAGCAAGAGACTTTCTTAGGTTACCACTGCACCCCAGAACATTAAACAGCATTTGACACATGATAAATACCTTATAAATAATTCATAAATGAATGAGTGAAAAATTACTAATGATTAAATAAGTGAATAAAGCATACATGATTCTGACGAAAAATTGTCCATGGACCAAGCTTTGAGAAACAGTGACCTGGATTTTTTTTTAAGTAGGCTTAATGTCCAGAGCAGAGCCCACTGTGGGGCTTGAACTCACAATCCTGAGATCAAGACCTAAGCCGAGAACAAGAGTTGGACACTTAACCAACCGAGCCACTCATGCACCCCAGGAATCTTTATTCCTCTTCTTTAATTTCAAAGAATGATGAAAATTAGTATTCATTGCCATTATAGACTGTTTAGAAAGCATGGCTTGTACTATCTGGCATCTAGTTGAGTGAGATGACTCTGGTTTACCAATTTATGTTTCAAAAATAATTGGATGCTGTATCAATTCTTTCTGAAAAGACTTTTCCTTCCTCAGGGATGAAACATTTTTTTTCCTTTCAGTTGTTAACTCAGACACTAGTGCTAAAGTTAATTGGATATGGTGTAAGCTGGCTTAACTTCATAGTAATCCTTTACTGTCAATCTTTGAATCTCCATACTTAATATCATGGGTTCTCTGAACTCCCTGCCTATGTTGATAGTAACAGCAACAACAACAAACAAATTTAGTGAAAGTAACTAAGCACTGACTGATATGACAAGTTGATGGCACACCTCCTCATATGATCTACTCATGGTCACTGATCTCAAATGTCATATTCAGTAAAAAGCTAGGAAATGAAGAGCTAAGCCTTAGCGGGGCTTCTGGAAAGGACTCCAGAAGTTTGGGATTTGGAGATTAAATATTGTGCCAGATCCTCTTAATGATCTAAGGCAAAGAAGATATCAAAGGTTAGGGGTCATTTCAACTTCCTAATTAAACCTGCTTCTCAGTTGTGACAAACTTCAATACAACTAAACCCCAAAGTGGACTTCTTGTACAAACAATATTGTTCTAGGAAGGATTTTAACTGTTCTAGGAAGAATTCGGCAAACGTGACAACAAAGAAAAAAGCTGATTTTGTATTTGTTGTAAATTTTTGACAAAGGGCTAGAAGTTAATATGCCACATTTAAATTTAAAATATATTACCCAATAAAAGATTGAAATCCAAAGTAAAAAGCTATAAGGATTTGGAAAAGGCAGAGTTCAAACTTTATCTGAATGATTAAGGAATTCTTAGAGGAGGAGATATATCAGTGACTTGCATTTGTTGTCAGAATATTATAGAGATGTTCTATAATAAGCATGAACTATGAGAACCATTTATTACTAGCTGAATTAAAAAATTACTTTTAAGACATAAATCGGAATTTTAAACCAGCTGACAAAGCCTGACTTCTGCCTACTCCAACTCCTTTATTTTGGATTACATCCTTCTGAAATAACCATGACACTTGTTCATTTCCCAAAGCATAATATTTTGCCCATACATTGTATAATGTCTTCCTATTATTTCTTTTGATACAACATAATCACATTAGATTTTCTCTGTATGTGCCTGGAGGCAATTTTGCCTATGGTTCCTTATAGCCCCTGGTGATCAAAAGAGAAAAGGCAACTCTAGCTCGTATGCAAGTATCTACACCTTTTCAGAGTCTCCACATTACACAAGGCACAGAGGCATCTAGTTTTATCTTGACATCATGAATTTTAACAACAGCAAAGGACAAGATATATATCAGCTACATTCCCCTTTTCCTTTTTCTTTGCAAATTCTCAGGATCTTGCCATTGGGAGAACTGGGAGAAGACTGGAAATAATAGTAATGGGAATTAGGTTATTGTTTAAATTTCCTCTCTGATTCTGACTTACATTTGGACAATACTAGATTGCCATGTTGACCTTTATCTGCATTTTGGTCTGTATGACTCTCTGATTGAAATGGTCCAAGTCCCTGTTACCCTCACCGATTAGAGGGCCACAGCTTACAAAAGAGAAGGGGTAAATTAAGAATTCAGCCAATTGAGATGGGAAAGGACAGCATTCTAGATATGGAACCACAGGATGTTTGAAAGGAGAAACTGAGTACATTTCTGAGCAAAGCAGAGATTGTTTTTCAAGGTGAGTTTGACATTAAGGTTTGATACATTCAAGGAAAATGAAATGATATTAGAAAAGGCTAAGAGAAACCTATGAGAATAAAGATTCTTGTATTTTGATGAAATGCCCTCAAAGACAATCCTAAATTCAGAGTCACGTCCCTTTCCCTCTTCTCATTCTTCCCCTTTCCTGTTTTGTAAAATATCCCCAGGAATCGAATGTCTTGACTCCTAACTGCAAAATCAACTAGCACATGTGATCCTATCTGAAATGAAATATCGCACTGACAGGGCACAATTTGGAGTCAAGTGACAGTCTTTATCAGGGTGTTGCATTTTTCTTGAAAGTTAGTTTCCCAACAGTAACCCCTCTAAATCAACGACAACTTCATTTTCTATATGAATAATGACTTCATTTGTCTTAGTATTCTATTGCCTCAGTGGTCTCCAACAAATACTATTTTAGAAGTACTCTGGACCACTTATTTTCTATTCTTCAGAGCATGTGTTTATGGATCTAACTACAAAAAGAGAAAAGAACAAGTCAATAACTGTGGAGGGACTCAGAAATATTTTGGGTTATAAGAAAATGGATAATCTCTACCAATAAAGATTGGGTAACTCTCAGAAAGTCTTTGGCTTTTATTATTCTGCTTTCTATTAAACCGTGCTCATTCTTCACTATGCATACATTTATTTACCTGAGAGATCAATGGAAGGTACTGTTCACACTTCGAAAAACAAAACAGAAGTACTCTCAGCAGAAAAGCAGAGTATGCAATAAACCAGTTCTACAGTCATAGCACAGTAGTGAAACTAGAAGCATTCTCATTGATTTAAAATTGAATAACAATATCAGAGCAAGTAGTGATAGTTGTATATTTTGGGATGGCAGAGACCCTAAAATTCTTTCAATTCAAAACAATTATGAAATTCTAAGTGAAGAATACCAATGTATTTTTTTACTCCTGAAGGACCTATATCTTCAGAATACTGTACTTATACCCTGTGCTTTCAGGTTTGTGCTGAACTGGTCAACATGATAATGGGTTGGGTTGTTTCCTGACACTTCTCTATTTCTCCCCTTTATTCTTCCGTTCTTAGTACATTGTTGCTAGAGTAATACATAATTAAACTATCCCCTTAAGTTTCAACTGTTTATTTCTGTTATATGTAAAAGTAAAATTCATTTATCATAAATGCTTGCATTTGTTTAAAGATCTGCTTGGCCCTCTAATGCTCTTATGTTCAAGAAAATTACTTTATCCATTTCATGAAATCAATTAAGATCACAGTGGCTTTCATTTTGTAGGAAATATGAAGTCACTAAAACTTATAGGCTGATACTACAGTTGAAGAAGGACAATCTAAAGCAACATAGACTAGAAACTGACTAGAATTTTTATAATATTTTAAAAATATTGAGTGTTCAAATTAATAACGTTACAAAAAATAGACAATAGATATGAGAGATACTGATATTGAGAGATATTGGGCTCATAGTAGCAAGGTTTAGTACTGAGTGGATTGATAAGGCAATGTAAGAGAAAAATCGATCATAATTATTAAGTTTAATTTCTGCTTCCTTGGGATAATGGTAGCATCCCTAACAAAAATGATCAAGTTATTTCCTCACATTTCTATCTCCATAATTAAGCCTGGTGTGGAATATTTACTTACCTTGGAATAAATATTGGTTGACTGAATAATTTCCAGTAGATATTTGGAAAAAGAAATTGGTATTGGCAAGGTGGGCTAGGGAGATATTTGAAATGGTTTATTGCATAACACTAGCATAAAGACAAGAGAAAAGGGAAATGATTTAATCGTGAATATTATTTATATTCAAGAATCAGGTACTGGTTAAGGGCTATGAAGGGAAAACAGAAAAGGTAATAATCAGAGGAAGAAAGCAAAATCTTCAACAGGAGTTGATCAGCATTTTCAAACACTGCAGAGAGGAAAAAGAGAAAAAAGAAAGAGAACCAGTACTTAATGTATCAATTAAGAGGTTATTGTTGATCTTGCATAAAGAAAAATTTTCTAAATGGTGGAATAAACAGCCAACCGCAAAATAGTGAGGAGCAGAAAATAGAGGCAATGAGATCAAGCTCCTGTTTTGAAGAGTATATCCCTGACACCGTTCATGTTGCTGAAACTGATTTCACTTAGAATTTAAAAGGAAAACAAATAGATACTCTATGTATAAGCTGTACACGTGATTCTCTTCAACAATGTTCGGTATATAAATAGGAACATTACTTGCTAATTACAAGAGTTTCCAAATACAAAGAAAATAGAAAACTTAAACAGTTATTTAGTGTATTCTGTGTGTACAGTTTAACACACTGGCATTTTTCCGTAGAAAAGTAAAATCTGTCAGCATGTACCTCCACCAAACAAAACCTATTTTTTAAATAGAAACACTCTTCAATTGTTATGCAATTATGGCAAAGGGTATGGAACCAAAGGAAACTTGTATTTAAATGGGTCCAAAATTCTTTAAAATAATGAAAAAGATTAGGGTGAATATTTCTCAATCAATTTAAAAAGCATATTAATTTAAAACAAAACAACAACAGCAACAACAAAAAATCCCATGCATAACCCTCCTTGTGTACCTGACCTGTAGTGTATGTGTTTTCATAGATTTTAATACTGAGCTGAATATAGGCACCATTCATGCACTTCCTGTGATTATACTCCATTACAATTATTGAAGAACTATCAGTTCCCTTCATAAATCTTTCACTAGTTATCATTTTATTTTTGCTGGTTCACGTAATGCAACATATAACATCTAAGCATAATAGATTAACATTAAGAAAAACAAAAATTTTTAAAAATGAATTATCGGGGTGCCTGGGTGGCTCAGTAGGTTAAGCTTCCGACTTTGGCTCAGGTCATGATCTCCCAGTTTGTGAGTTCAGGCCCCGCATCAGGCTCTGTGCTGACAGCTTAGAGTCTGGAGCCTGCTAAGGAATCTGTGTCTCCCTCTCTCTCTGTCCCTCCCATGCTCATGCTCTGTCTCTCTCTGTCTCTCAATAATAAATAAATGTTAAAAATTTAAAAAAAAAAACGAGTTATCGTGTGTCATATATAGTGCCCTCTTGGGCCATCTTTCTTCTCCCACTTCCCCTTACTAGAATTTCTTTGCAGCAAAAAGGCAGATCCTCTTTTTGTACCTTGATATTTTTTTTAGCTGCTCTATAATGTAGCCAGTGGCAAGTTTAAGTGAGGGGACACTATAGAAAGACAGCTCTCATCCTCTGCCAAGGGTAACCACCCTTTGATAAAGCCAAATAGCTTTAAATGCCAAGAATGGAAAGGCTGTGGACACTGTAGAAAAAATGCTCATTTTGGAATAGAGTGTCAAGCCTCCCTCAGATTGAACCAGAAATGAAACTTCAGCGCTACACCATTTTTTATCCCCTTACATATTGTTATGTGAATGAAGAATTATTGCAGAGAAAAGCATCTTTACTTTTACTGCTATTGCCATATGCTTTCCATGAGTAAATATATCTTTCATTATACTACTGTATATTGGTGTTTTAAGATGTGCTTTTAAAAAACTGTATTATGCCTTGAAAGTACATAATAGCCATGTTAAACAACTTTATTTTTCCAAGAAATGGTGCATTTTGTGAGTGTTATCTACTGTAATCATTTTGCATTTAACATGAATTGAACAGACATTCTCCTTCAGATGAACTTTCTGGTGACAAACTTTGAAATTGACAGATTAAAGCTGATTTGAAGTTGTCAAAATATGGTACAGCTATATGCACAAAATATGCATAAGATTTTACAGATGGTGGGCTACTAGTTTACACGGCAGCTATGTTAGTATACCCACTGCCAGTTAAATTAATAGCGTCACAATCTATCTTCTGTGGCAGGTGTAAATGACTTTCAGCACATCGATAACTAGTTCATAATGATGTCCCTTCAGTACTTAAGGTTTACCACTGATTTTGCATTTTGTACAAAATAACACATATAATCTCCAGATTTTGTTATACGATGAGTTTTCAAATAAACCAAACATTTACAGACTTGAGGAGAATCTATTAAAAATAGCAGGCCTAGTCAATTATCAAATTATCTACTAATTCCTCCACATGACAATAGGGATTCCAAGTTATAACTTTCATCTTACACAGATGAGCATTGAAAGTGAACATTCAGGAAGACTCTGATATGTAAATGAACCCATGTAAAAAATCTTCCTGAAATAGCTGCTATTATAATGTGGACAGTTCAATGATTTGGAAGGTATTCTACAAGGAATATTAAATTAACTGAACAACTCCTCATGGCTGAACTAGTCTTTAGTAAAGGCTACTGATTTCACGATCATCATCAACATCCCCATTATTATTCATAATAATGCCTTAAATTTGTATAGCACTTTACAATGTGAAAAGCACTTTTACATGTAAAGTAATCCCTCTCCAATTTTAGTTCCTATTATGTGAGTTTCAAATATATGCAAATTTATTTCTATATATTTTTTCTCAACTACTAGAATATCAGTTCCACTCACTTCTATTGAAGATCATTTTGAAAAAAGAAAACTGGGTGTTGGGAACCTCTAAAGGAATTTAAAGTGGGTTGTCCAGAAATAGAGATTCTTACAATAGAGTCTTTGAAAAGATAAAGAACGAAAAGGAAAAAAGATTCACATCACAAAACCACATCAGATGAGAAAAGGAATGGATGGAAGTAAGAGAGCTTTGGCAGGAAGTTATTTTGGGTGAGATTTCTAAGAATATATCATCCAGGCTACAAGGGAGGCCATTTGTGAAATTCCTACTCAGTAATATTGAGGAGGTCATATAAAGTGATCAGATAGTTTTTTGGCTTAAGCATCCATGTTACTGTATGTCCGATAGTCCACTTTCAGACATGGGAGATGAGAATCAACAAACAGGAGTCATAAAAATACAGAAGCATTGTATATTTGTTAGAAGTCACAGATACAGTAGAGATAAAAAAAAAAGCTATTCAGTGTGTTATTATCTGAAAAATGAAAAACTAATGTATAAGCATCTTCTTTAAACTGCCGAGAGGAAAGAACCCGAAAAGTTTATATCAAGTACAAGAAGAGAAATGAAAATGGTATAATACCCATTATTACTACTTGAAAATGTGTAAACTGTCATTGATTTTTTATACCGATACCTTAATCTAACACCCCAACTTTGTTTCGGTAAAAGTTGATTGTATCTATAACTCTAAACCTCGGACCTCAACCCTGTTTTATTCTCCATTTCAATTGTTAATTGAAAACTGCTGAGAAAATTTTGTTGACTTAAGATTCACAAACATCTTTCAGTATAAATTTAGTTTCACATGATTTTCTGGACAGTTTCCAAATCATAAAAGGAAAAAAGCTACAATAAAAATAATAAATGAAAGTAGGAAGGCTACTTTCAGACATGGTCTCCAATTGGTAGGAATTCGCAAATTCTGAATAGTGTTGTTAGATGAGTGGCCCCAGATAAATCACACCTCCAGATTTTCATACCTTTGTGTGATCTCCTCCCACACTGAGAGTTGGTCTGGTCATGTGACTTGCTTCGGCCCACCAAACATTAGTAAACATGAAGCAAACATGGGCTTCTTAAACATTTGCCCATTGGAGGTTTGCTACTTGGAACCTACTTTTCCTACTTGGAAACCACGAATCTTTGAGGTAGCTCAAGCTTGACACATGGAATGGCTGGAGGACAACCAAGCAACAAAATTAACATTCACAGCCAAGGACCCACACGTACTGTTCCATTCAGTTCATTGTATGATCCCTGTCTTCCATGTGATCCCCAATGGAGATCCCAACAGTGTGAAACACAATTTTGAGCAAATAAAATACTGCTTATTTTAAGCCACTGAGTTTTGGAGTGGTGTGTCAGGCAGCCGTAAGACTTTTTATAGCAGTTGGTGAGTTTCAAAACTTAGATGATGGTAAAACAAAATATCAGTAAGTATAGAGGCTGAATTTAATAAAAATCATAAAATGGCCTCTGATTACATAACATCACTCTTTAATTGTAATCATACTTACTATTTGTACCAAAACATAGCTTCCGTTGAGTTTAAACACAATAAAAAAAATATCTTGGCTACTTCAACTGGCATAGATAGTATGCATAGTTGTAATTTTCTAAAAAAATTATAGGAATAACACATTTAAACTATTGTAATGCTGCTGTGTTCTATTTTTGCCGAGAATATCCTTTACTCCAAGAAACAGAAGACATTAAGTATGTCAAATGTAAGTGCAAAGGACACTAAAAATGTTTTTTCTTTGGAAAAAGTGATTGCTATTTCATATAATCACATTAAAGTTTTAGACACACAATATCTGTTTTCCATTTGTATAATACACATATGTATTCAACTTAATTCACAGATACCAAATTGTTTTTGGTAGCCTGTGTTGTAAAAGATATACTGACATCATATATGATACAAGCACAAATATTCCTGAATGATTATCAAATAAAAGAAATTCTATGTTTGATCACATTTCCATTACTGTATAAATTGTAAAATTAGACATAAAATCTTCTACAATGGAGAGATTTGATCTAAATCATTAAAATGAAGCTAATATATTTTGGCATGCATGTAAAGGAAAGAAGAAGATATAGATTGCTCTAGTTACCCACATTTGCCATATATTTTCTGTGATGCAGAGAGTAAAAATGGGGTGGAGCATACTATCTTATTTTGTCAAGATGGGAAAGATCACTGAAGGCCAAAGACTAAAAGCAAATGTATAAGATTTATTGCTGCTTTATAATTTCCTGAATCTATAAGAATGATACAGAATTTAATTGTGAGTAAAATAAAGAGTGCATTTTCATACGCTCCTTTCCCACCCCCCAAAAACTTGGGAATTTGTCATCCTTATTTCTCATTCGTTTACATTTGTTTTACGTTATTTATAATGCTTTTGGGAAAGCTGTGACTTTTGACAGTTGAAAATGAACCAAGAAAGAGAGGGAAGAGGCTGCTGAATTTAGAAATATGAATTTAATCCAACATAAACAGAAGTAGAATTCAAATTCACATAATTTCGCAGTAAAATTTTACACATTGGAGGTGCTACCTATCAGCGAATATCTATATTTATCAGGACATGTCTTGTCACAGGTAAAAGAAATGCATTGTTAATAATCTCATCATTTGAAATTAAAATCAATACATAAATAATGCAGATTATTTTCTTAAAAAAATGAAAGAAGCTGCTACCTTATAGGATCAACAAGGTTTTGGACAACACTTTACAACAGTTAAGTATACTGGAACTGAGAAGTCAGTGATACTATGCATGAATTCTTGGTCCTCTATAGGCATCACATCAAATGAGGGCAATATAGTAAGTTAGTGCAATCACTCTGTTTTGTTTTGTTTTTTTTTAATATCACTACTCACCACGGTAATGAAACCACTCATCATTAAAACTAAAGAACTGGTAAGGTGGAATCAACTAAATCAATTTATATGATTTAACTAGTTTCTATATCTTCTACTTAAAAGACTGTTCCTGCTTCATTTGGTTCAATATTTTCATATAGGACATACTGATATCGGTTGAATTACTGTTCATTGTATATTTAAGTTGTGAACTGTCAAATGAATATATGCAACTAAACATGTATTTTTTACTATTCTTTGTTGTTTTTGACCTTGATGTTTTTCAAGAATATTCACAGCACATAACCTCTTAAAGAATTAAAACTTGTCAAAAATATCTGACACTTTTCTTGTTCATCAGATTTGAGAAAACAAATTAGTGACATATAAGATTCTTATATAATGAGCTCTATAACTTTCAAGTTTTATTTGGAACCAGAACCCATTCTAACATAAAGGTACATTTTTGCTGTTTTCTTACATGATCCTGTACAAAATTTAATGCATCTATAAATATAAATATGAATATATAAAGCACACAGAGTAACTTAGATTTGGGTATTTTTCTGTTAATTCTTGAGAATATTAAGAATCTCTTATGGTTTGTGCAGTAAGGACAAAGATAGAGTGAAGAAAGAAAGAAAGAAAGAAAGAAAGAAAGAAAGAAAGAAAAGGAATAAAGGATGGCCAGAAAGACAAAGTCCAGGGGGAAACCAGCAGGGTCTAGAAGCTATGTGTTAATTCAACATTGGAGGAGGGGGATCAGCAAGTAAAGGCATGGAGATATTGTGAAAGTAGTGAAACAGTGCCTCTGGGGTAAGAGAGGAGGAGAAACAGCCATAAAAATTTAAAGGGCGCTAGAAATTTACTCAGATGCCAAAGGGAATCTGTGGAAGAATTTATTGGATTCCCTGCATGAGAAATTTAAAGTTCAAATACAGCATCTCTGGGCTTATTGACTGATGCACTAAATGAATAGGAGATGTCTTTTCGTTTTCTCTACAGACAGATGCATCATATATTCAAGAACATACACAAATCCATATACCTCTGCATATAACAAAATAATATATTTATGATAAATTCAGATACAGAATTCTTTTCATTTAAACGTGTTACATAAAATATAATTATTACAGAAGCATTTCTTGTAGATGACTCATTAAGGCTATTTAAGAAACAAAATATTATTTTATGCAATAGAATATTCTACATATTTATGCACCATTTACTTATTTGTAGCATAAACTATCATATAGCATAATGCTTGTCAAACTCAAACTGGCACCAGACAAAGTTTAACAGGCAAGGAAGACTTTGTTCAAGACTTTGTTCAGACTTTGCTCAGTCTGAGCTCAATTTGATTGAAACAAAGAGATGAAGAGTTTTTAAGAGCTGGGATGGAGAACAAACTGAGGGTTGATGGGGGGTGGGGGAGAGGGGAAAGTGGGTGATGGACATTGAGGAGGGCACTTGTTGGGATGAGCACTGGGTGTTGTATGGAAACCAATTTGACAATAAATTATATTTTAAAAAATTCTGGGATGGGAAGAACGCTAGGCCACCTGCATTTTCTAATTGGGTTTACTCAAAAGAAAAGAAAACTTTCTCATATTTTTATGACAGGAGGTAGTTTTACAGCTTGGAGCAAAGTGTCCCCAAGAAGTTAGGCTCCTAATCTCCAAAGAGACTGAGAAATGGGGGTGCCATCTTCCTTGATGATCTGTTTTAAAGGAATGATTTTCAGGTCTTTGAGAAAGACATTCCTGACTTCTAAAGTTAACAAGAAGCTTTTAAAAACATTTACCTCTCAAAGGGGCAGACAAAGATTTTATAATTATGTATTTCCTAAAATAAATGATCTAAAAAAAAAGGGAGGTCAGAAGCCTAGAGAAAAGAGGAAGCCTATCTAAAGTTAAGCTGAGGAGTACATTAAAGCCATTTTGGTCTTGCCACAAAGCATTTCATTTCATTTTTCAACAATATTTCGAAATGCATTTCTCTTACCTTTTATTGTTCATCCCATGTTGATCCTTATGTTATTTAATATTTGAATATATAAAATATTTTTAATTGTAAGTAAAAACATAATCTCTTCTTAGAGTACAGCTCTATAATGTCTGTCTCGATCTGTTCATATGATCTATGAATCTACTATCCTGAGAGGATTTTCATGGTATAATCAGTTTTCAGTCAGGTGGTACTGTGATCAATTATAAAAAAGCAAACCAACAAACCCTGGTTCCTAAACACTTAGGTAAATTAAAAGAAGTGTAGATTTTTTTTAAAATTGTATCCACTCCTCAAAAATTCTACCAGTGTTCTTTAAGGAATAATTTAATTTGAGTATTTTACAATGAGATAAACTGGCAGGAAAGTCTTAATAAGCATAATGTAAAAAAAAATGGAAGAGATTTTTTTCTTTTATTTCTATTTTAAAGTTTTTTTTAGATATAATATAATTTTAGTATTAGAAGGAAAACAGCTATCTCACAGAAAAATCTTTAAACTCGTTCAAACACAAGCTTGCATTAAAAGGAACTTAAAACCTGGGGTGCCTGTGTGGCTCAGTAGGTTTAGCGTCTGACTTTGGCTCAGGTCTTGATCTCAGCATTTGTGGGTTTGAACCCCCCATCAGGCTTGCCTCTGTCAGCAGGGTGCCCGCTTCAGATCCTCTGTCTCCCTCGCTCTCTGCCCCTCCCCCGCTCATGCTCTCAAAAATAAACATTAAAAAAAGGAAGTTGAAACCTATGTTTATAAAAATTACTGTCACTTACAAAATGCATTATACTATATATTAGCCAAATTCAAATTCCTCAGTAGGCTTTCCTCTTCTCCTCTTGGCTACTGATATTTAAGAAGGGAAAATAGAAAGACAAGAATATCTGGGATATCTGAGAGGAATATGAGAGTAGGGTCAAGAGTTTCTCAAACGACACAGGGCTCTCTGTTACCAGCCATTCTAATCCACCTTTGGTAAGAGAACATTTCTCCCTCGAGTCTCTTTGAAAGTCACAAATGATGAGAGATGTTACTAAGGTTGTGTTTTGCATATAAATTTTATAGAGGTTAGGGGAAAAAGAGAAACAATATTCTAGAATAGTATCTAGTACATAGTAAGCTTCAATAGTCGCTTGTGGAATGGAGAAATAGCCTCATTTAACAAACATTGAAAATAATTAATATAACTTGCCAATCTTATCTCTGTTAAATTCAGTAAATATTTTTTGAACATCTACTACATTCCAGTCATTCTTATCCATGATACAAATGTTTTCAAATTACCTGAAAGGTTAACTTGAGTAGGCTAAATCAGCCTTTGGACTATTATTTGAGAGAGCTAGAGGGTCCCCTTCTCACCAGGTATAATGGAATGAACTGAAAGCTATCCATTTTTCTTGGGAGATAAAGTTGGGAGTCAGATTCTATTTGAAGCTGCTGATACCACCTATTCTGAAGGCCCAGACAAAGTTCTCATATTGTATGGCAGCCTATTTTCAAGAAGTTGGCTTAGAAATTAGGGAAATAATGTTAAGTTGTTATTTTTAAGGAGTAGGGTCAAAGTCACATTAATAGAAGGGATGCGCCTTTTTCATGAGATCAGACTATGTTAACTACTGCTGTAAGCATACTTGCTTTGAAGTAATTTTTTTCCAGAGATTTCCACAATGGCTTCTAGACTATTCACTGACTCCTGTTATCTTACCCTTAAAGAATAAGAATTCATTAAAAGGAGGAAAAATAGTGGAGACTGAAGCCTACATCAGTGGACATCAAAGACAGACAGGCATATATTTTGATGCAAGGAGGCACTGGCAAAACCAAAAGTTAAAAGCTAGAGAGGGTATTTCAGGAGAATGAAGTGTGTGCATGGAGGGGGGGCAGGTGTGTGTGGGTGTGCAGGCAGGATAGAGGGGCATGGAGATGTGAGAAGCAGTGATGAAAATCTGGCGGGAAGACATTGCATAAGGAAAGCTTAACACTTATGACCATCCCCAAACCTTTTCATTATAAGCGAATGAATTAGGTGGTGAGGCAAGTCTTGGCCTTCTATTTTTTTGTCATTCTGCCATATACACCTATCAAGGTCAACCTAAATTTGATTTGAAGAGATAGTTGGGCTAGCCACTCTGTAGCACCGCTTTTCCAACCTGTATCTTAGGGTTAATGGGGTCAATCCTAGGCTTGATGTTAAACTGATAAAGAAGAATCTCTGTATATACTAGAGATGTCTTTTAGGAAGCCCAAGAATAAAGGAAATCATGTGCTAACAATGATGAAAGAAGGGTAAAGAAGAAGGAGTGAGCAAGGAGTCTATAAACAAATGCTGCTTCTGATAAGAGGTACCTCGCCATCTGGACAACATTCACCCCTTTTTTTCTTCTTCTTTTTGCCTATTGTTCCTACCTTCCATATTTCTTCTCCCTTCTTCTTATACAGTAACATAATCACTAGTCTCTGTTTGCTGTTGATGCTATTTAGACAAAGAATAAAACATGGATGATCTGTAGTTCTGGCCTTCCTGGTAGTTATTTATAATCCCATAAGAGCTTGTTAAAACAAAAGGATTGAGTTGCCAATTGAAGGAAACTGTGAGCAGGAAATGTATGCTCTTCTTCTTATCCCTTTCCTCTATTCCTACCACCCTACTTCTTAACTCACCAAACCAGCTCAGCAGGGGATCAAGATGCTTCCCATCTGCTCTTAGCTACAGACCACTCACCAACGTTTCCTCATATACTCAAGTGTATCACACAAAAGGTACAGAATTTCTTTATGGAAATTAAATAGATCAAGAGAATTTTTTGCAGAGTTATTCAGCATTGGGTCCCATAAAAGATGATATTAAATTATTTTTAAATTCATGCATATGTGTAATTTGAAGTAAGGAGAAGCAAAAATAAAATATCACAAAATAAACAAAGAAATAAGCCTTTTAAATAGTTCAAAAGTGCACAAATCCAGGGTAGGAGTCGAGTGATTAGGAAATTTTTCTAGGTACTGTATCAACAGTAATATCGTATGTGAAATGCTTTGGAAACCACAAAACATTACTTTTTGCATTTTTTCATCTGTTTTTCATTATCTCAACTTTTAATTCCATCAAAGCTCAAGCCTTATTCCATATTTTCACTTTGAACCCATGACCAATATTTCGCTCAGTTATTCATTTCATATCAATTGCTCTTAGTTATCTAAGGGATACCTGAAAAAATCTTTAAGAAGTATCAGCACACTTGAACCAGTTGTGAAATTAAACATCTTTTAAAGAAAACCAGTAAAAATTAGCTGTATCCCATCTCCTATCAATGACTATATATTGTCTGTCTCTCTCTATACATATGTATATGAAATCTGAATTCTATCTATATCAATGACTATATATTGTCTGTCTGTCTCTATACACATGTATATGAAATCTGAATTCTATCTATATCTATCTATCTATCTATATCCATCATGTATCTATATCTATCTATCTATCTATCTATCTATATGCATACATTAGAATTCTATCTAGTAGTTCACCATGAGGGTCATTAAACATTTAAAAGTATAAATATATGTAGCATTATCGCTATTGTTTTTGCTTTTTTAACTCAAAAGTCAACTCACCATTCAGGATTTTGGATACATATCAACTTTCCTTAGACAGGATAATTTAAGAATATCCTTTTGCTTTGTTTTCTTTTGTTTGTAAATTGACAACAAAAACCAATCATTATAATATAAATAATATATAAACTCATTGAGTGCTTATGATGTCCCTTGAGTTTCATGTATTAAATAATTTAATCCTTACAACCATCTTAGAGAATCAGTACTACTCTTTTCCTGTCATGCATATGAGGAAACAGGGGCACTGAGAAATTAATTAAAATTCCCCTAGTCCCCTCAGCCAGCAAGTGGAGAGGTGGGGTTTCTAACCTAGGCATTGTGGCTCCAGAACCCATGCTCTTAAAAGCTATAATATTTTGCCTCTCATATCTTATAGACAATAGACTGCATCCTGGGAGAAACATGGCTGCACGTGGGAAAAGGTAAGAGACTTTGCTAGATAAAACATTACACTTTAGGAAATGATAGCATATACAGGAAGCAATGTTAAAGAAAGTTGAGTCAAAATGTCCATAGTAGTAGACATTTCTCCGATAATATTTTGCACTCGCTCTAAAGAATAATCCAAAGGATATAGTCAAGCCTGTATGTTTTGCAGAGAGTTCAGACTAATGTATACAGAACTATTTTAAAAGGCAAATTATAGATTGGTGGAGGTTTGCTAG
Organism: Prionailurus bengalensis; assembly: GCF_016509475.1. Classification (NCBI taxonomy): domain Eukaryota; kingdom Metazoa; phylum Chordata; class Mammalia; order Carnivora; family Felidae; genus Prionailurus; species Prionailurus bengalensis. Next base: position 154,977,451 of record NC_057343.1, on the reverse strand, counting down.
ATGTGTATTTCATTTCTAGGTCACAGAACCTAAGTCTATAAAAGGGATTTGGGCTAGATTATCTGTATGCTCTTTTTAAAATCTGAACATTGTATGGTCTCATAATAAAGGAAAAGAAAATATAATTTGCAATAAAGCCATTTAACAAATACATTTCTGTGCTTAAAATGGTATGGTTGGATAACCTTGTTTCTAAGTATTTCTTTAATGATAATGGAAGTATATAAAAATATTTGCTATTTAAATTTAAAGGCAAAGATAAAAAAAATCCAAGAAAATTTTAGGAAGAATATAATTAATAAGCAGATATTTATCGAATACGTATTGTGTGCAAAACACTGCTGGGAAACATGTAAAATGATTCTAAATTATGGCACTACTTTATCAGGATTTTAAATTTTGAGTAGAGATTTAAGACCAACATGCATGAAATAATAGCAAACAACTGTGTGAATATCATTTAACAACTAAGCTGATTTTATGTACAAGTAACAGAGAAGCCAATTCAAAGTAGCTCAGATAATGTAGATACTGCAGGGGAAAAGAAAATTTGCTTGAATACGTAAGTAAAATTGAGCAAGTTTACAGAGGAGTTTAGATGTTTAGTTCAGACACAATTTGATAAGCAGCAATGGCAGAAGGTGGAATGTATTGGAATAAATAGAAATATTAGAGAAAAGCTAGGAGTTGGGATACAGGTTTAGGAGATTATTCAGTAAACAGGTACAAAGATTTTGGCCTACAACTCAAAGAATGAAGTTATTGCTGGAATTCAGTGCATTCCACAATTCATGCCACCGCTACGAGTTTAAGAAACAAGGGTGAGCTCGAGGATGTGCGATGAGCAGAAGCATTGATCAGGCTAGTCATAATGGGGGATCGTGTTCTCTTTTATGCCACGGAAGCTGTCAGGAGACTTTAATTATGAGTTCCAAATCAGGGACTTTCTTGGGATGCTCACGTGTATTAAAAAGATCAGAAGAGCCATAAGTTAAATATCAGTCAGTCTCATATGTCTCCAGTGAATGCAGAGACTATTCCAAGACAAAACTATCACTTCATTATTGTTTTGGATTTCAGAGCAGGAACATCTATAGTTCAAGGCATATGCCTCACTCACTGACAAGAAGGCCAGGGTAGGGGTGTGTGGCCCTGGAGGAGAGACTAGAAGTCTACTTACTTTTTTTTTTAATGTTTATTTATTTTGAGACAGAGTGTAGGCAGGGGTTAGGGGGGGAGGAGGAGGGACAGAGATAGAGGGAGAGAGAGAATCCCAAGCAGGCTCCGCACTGTCAGTACAGAGACGGATGCGGGGCTTGAACCCATGAACCATGAGATCATGAGGATGCTTAACTGTCTGAACTACCCAGATACCCCTAGAAATCCACTTTCTCAGAAGCTCCTGATATTTAGAGAAGGTTGGCAGCAAATGGATTTGGGTTCTTCTTTACTTTCAGAGGCTGTTTTCTGATGTAGAAAACATTTCTTAGTAATAAGAAATTTTAGATAGGAATCAATTTTTTTCTTATCTATGTCAATGTTCATCTATGTAAAACCTTACAGAAATCACTTTTGACTCTAAAATTCAACATTCCCGCTTTTAAAGCAGGAAGAATACTATGTACCTCTCACAGAGATACGTAAGTTTTCATAAAGTATTCACAATACTATACAAATACATTACTAAGAAATATGAGCTATATAAATTATCTTAAATATGTTTTTTTACTGAAATCTACATTTCCTTAGGTACTTAATTTTAAATTAAGCATGACTTGTACAAATTTAGCGGGCATGCTTAATATTTCCTTCACAAAGAAAAAAAAACATTGGAAGAAATGCAAAACCAACCCTCAGATTCTGTATTCAGTTTGGGAGCATATTCTATAAAAGAAAATATATTCTACACTCCCAAAGAGAATGCCAAAAGACGAGTAAAGCAGTCATGCTGATCCTACCTTTTATATCAACAACAAGAAGAAGAAGCCTTCGTGCTTTCAACCAGGTTTGAATACAGGAAAGCAGCTGGGGCCTAGAATCCTCTTTCATCACCTCAGGGTGTGACATGATTATTCAGGAAAAATCAAATTGACTTTATAACTTCGGAAAGGTACATCTACAAAGAAAAGAACAGAAATGAAAAACTGTAAATTATAGTTCCCTACTTGAGCAGGCCAAATAATTCACCCTGGTCTTAGGAATATCTCCTATGCCACAGGGATGGAGAATGGTTTCTGTGTGAAAAAGGCTGAAGTTCAGTGAAAAGGGCTTTATAATTCCTTACATTTACTTGTGTGTTTTTCATTAATAGGAATACTAGAAATAAGTTGAAATATTATATAGATGTGTGTATATCCATGTCTAGATTTCTCTGTCTCTATAGATCTATAGAGATTCTATACACAGAGAGAGAATCCTTTATCAGAAGCAAGTATAAAAATTATACTTAATTTTTAAAAATATTTAAATGTTGAAAAGATTATTAAAATAATTTATTTAAATCCTTTTTACCTTAAATCCATAATTCAAATCCCGTATGTGAAAATAATGTGATCTGACCAAATTGTGGTTTTTATAGTGGCTTGCATGGAAAGATGCCTACTGAAATACAAGTGCCCTTATCTCCACATTTTAAGCTTCATGTATTTTCAGTGTGCCAATAATGGTCCATAAATCCTAATAGGAGAAAGTAAGCTCATTCTCTGGAGAGCAGATAAGAAGCTCAATTAAAAAATCCCCTTCTCACAACACTTGTTGATTCAAGTGTGAGGACTTAGATTTCACAGTCATTTGCATCTGTGAATAAGATTACATAAAGAATACTACCCTCTTACATTTGCACTGTCACCTCTTCGCATGTTGAGTGACTTGCAGGAGAAAATTCTGTGATAGCCTCAAATAATTTAATACTGCCCTCTAGAGGCATTATAATAGCATCGAATTTGCTCCTTCCGGTGTGGTTTTTGAAAATTTCTTTCCCTAAATTTAAAAGTACAACTTTTTGAAAACCCATACAAGGTAAATTAACATAGAAATGTTCTAAGACTTATATCAATTTCAAATTTAATGTACAAGTATCAAATTGTTGGCCAGGTGGCGATGTATACACTGGAATCTCCAGTTGCTATGGCTTTTCTGTGAAACCCTGAAAAACATGGGTAGGAGTGGTCAGTATAAATAGCCCCACCAAAAAACACCTCAATTAAAATTAAGAATTTGAAATCAAGAAATATTTCTTTCCCTCTAAGAAGAAAGTAAAGCAGTAAACTAAGAGCATTCTCTTTCAGACATGAGTAATAGGCAATTTGCTAAAATATGAGTCAGTGAAAAAGAAAAATCAGACTGCTTTTAGAACAGCATCTTAGGAAGACTTTTATGGATAGATAAATGGATTAAGGAAAGTACATTTGGATTTGCCATACGAAAACTAGAAACTGAATGGAAAGGGGAGAGGATATTCAGATATATGAGATTTCTGTAAGAGAAAAAAAATCCAAGTAGCATGAATTCTAGATACTAAGAAATCCATAGAAGTTTGAAAACTAAGAAACTTTGAAGAGCTTTGTCATAAAACATCAGGTGGTTGGAGAGCAGAAGGACTGGGCATAGGATTTTTATTTTAAAAGAAAAGTTCTATGTTTTCCACACAGGACTGAAAGAAGAAACTTTGCTTCATCATTTTTAGTCATTTTAGGAAATGGTGTGCAATGCCTGTTGTCTTCCTTATTGGTAGGCAGGAAGCTATTCGGAAGTAAAATTCAGTGTCTGTTTCCTCCAATAAAGACCATTTTATGAAGTGTTTATACTGGAAATGTTGTTTGTTATCAATACAAAGTAATACATTTCTGGGGTGTCTGGGTGGCTTAGTCGGTTAAATGACCAACCCTTGATTTTGGCTCAGGTCATGATCCCAGGGTTGTGGATTTGAATCTCCTTTCGGGCTCCACGCTTGGCTTGGAGTCTGCTTAAGATTCTCTCTCTCCTTTTACCTCTCTGTCTCCCTCTCTTACTAAAACAAAACAATACAAACAAAACCAAGTAATACATTACTAAATCTACCACAATGTAGAGCAATTTCAAAGACAGTGCTTGTTGAAAAAATTACTTGACAATTATCTGTAAAGTAAATTACTTCCACTCATTTTTCCATCTTGTTGCTAGAAATCAAGGATCTATTCCCATACCTATAAGCTTAAAATTTTTCTGTATCAGTAAATGTTGTGGACAGATTGTGTTGAATTACAAAACCAAGTATTCAAAATCAAAGTTTGTCAAATTTAAGAAATTTGTGCTAAATACAGGTATACACTGAGGGCAATTTATCTACATTTGCATATATATTCTTAGTCATATAGAGATCATAAAATCTATATAATTTATCATTTAAATACACACACAGTTTAAATGACTTTCAAAAGGGGCACCTGTGTGGCTCAGTCAGTTAAGCGTCCAACTCTTGATTTAAACTCAAGTCTTGATCTCATGGTTCATGGGTTCAAGCCTCCCGTCAGGCTCTGTGCTGACAGCGCAGAACCTACTTGGCATTCTATCTCTCCCTCTTTCTGCCTCTCCCCCATTTGTTCTCTCACTCTCTCTCTCTAAAAATAAGTAAATAAACTTAAAAAAATGACTTTCAAAACAGGAAATAAATGACTTGGTTTTTGAAAGGAATAATTACTAAATTAATGTAGTGACTTTATAAGAATTTTAGAAAAAACAGATATGTATAAAGAAATATTCTGGATTTTAGTTAAACTGTAATTTTAGAGGACAGTGTCACAGAAATAAAAAGTATTTATTTTACAAGCTTAATTAAAGTTCATGCATTCATGTTTTATCTCCCTCCTCTCTAGGTTGCCTTAAATAATCATTCAACCAGTGTGGAAAGGTCTAAGAATGCTGCAAGAAATATAAAACTATAATTACTATTGGAATTCAGGCATAAACATAGCTATAACATATCATTTATTTAGTAAAGTAAAATAATGAAAATTACAAATAATTAAAAACAACCTGACTAGCAAAAGAAGATTTACAAATTCAATTATCTTTATATAAAAGTAGGTTAATATCTAACAATAGGTTAACATTTTTTATTTATTTTTTAATTTTTTATTATTTTATTTATTTTTGAGAGAGAGAGAGAGAGACAGAGTATGAGTGGGGGGGGAGCAGAGAGAGAGGGAGACAGAATCTGGAGCAGGCTCCAGGCATTGAGCTGTCAGCACAGAGCCTGATGCGCGGTCCAAACTCATGAACCGTGAGATCATGACCTGAGCTGAAGTCAGACACTTAACCGACTGAGCCACCTAGGCACCCCTTATTTTCTGTTTTAAGTTTATTTATTTTTAGAGAGAGATCAAGTGGGGGAAAGAGACAGAGAGACAGAGAGAGAGGAAGAGAGAGACAGAATCCCAAGTAGGCTCCACACCATCAGCATGGAGCCTGACTGGAGAGTCAGACTCACAAACTGTGACATCATAACCTGAGCTGAACACAAGAGCTGTGTGTGTGTCTCTCTCTATCTCTCTCAAAAATAAACAAAATAAACATTAACAAAACGGACTGGGTTTGGTGAACAGGCATTACTATGTTGCTGCATACAATTTTGAAGGTGTATATGACACAGGGAAGGGAGCAGAACACAGAAGAAAAATCTGTGCGGGGCACCTGGGTGGCGCAGTCAGCGAAGCACCCAACTCTTGCTCTCGGCACAGGTCATGACCTCACAGGTTGTGAATTCGAGCCCCACATCTGGCTCTGCGCTGATGGTGTGGAGCCTGTTTGGAATTCTGTCTCTCCTTCTTTCTGCCTCCCCCCCAGCTTGTGCGCTCGCTCGCTAGCTCTCTCTCTCTCTCTCTCTCTCTCTCTCTCTCAAAATAAAAAAAATTAACAAAAAGTTTTTTTAAATCTCTGTATTTATCCCTCAAACACTCAAATGATTCCTTAGAGAAATAATGAATAAAATACTTTCATCAAGCTATACTATACTCTTCCAAAATAATTCTTAAAACTGAACAATGAGATTTGTAAGACTTGGGTGGGTAAAACGACCTAAAGCAATCATTTTATCTGAATGACACAGTAGATTTTACCAGTCAGCCAAGATAAAATACCATATTTGAAAATCAAAATGTATGTCCACTTACAGGAACAGAAGAAAATAAAAACAGAGATTATTAAAAACTGTGTTGGATGGTGGGGTGATTGTTGTTAGTGTATTTTACTAAATTTGTCATTGATCCAGTTATTTAAAAAAAAAACCCACAATATGAGATGACACTTCAAAATTAGGTAGTATTTTAAAAAGCATTAAAGTGCTAATTCTGAAATGATACTTCAAATAATGCAAATATATCTTTTCCCATTATAAGTAGCACACAAACAGTATTTTTAATCAAAAAATACAATTAGAAGCATTTTTACACATCAAGTGTTTTATCTCATACAGTTTTTAAAACCAAAATGTATGCATTCGTAAGATCTTACTTTTTAAAATTAATTTTTTTTTACTTAAGATCTTACTTTAGATTTATCATTCTATGTTTTTTTTTAATTTTTTAATGTTTGTTTACTTTTGAGAGAGACAGAGAGAGGCAGAGTGCAAGCAGGGAGGGACAGACAGAGAATGAGAGAGAGAGACAGACAGACAGACAGAACCCATAGCAGGCTCCAGGCTCTGAGCTGTCAGCACAAAGCCTGATGTGGGGCTTGAACTTGTGAACCACGGTGTAATGACCTGAAATGAAGCCGGATGCTTAACTGACTGAGCCACCCAGGTGTCTCTATCATTTCTATGTCCTAAATATTAACAAGTAAAAGAACACCCATTCAATCAAATAAATAATTTACATAATATTTTAAAAGCGCAACTGATTGGTATTTTTCTATGTTGTTTTATTTTGAAAAAGATTTGGACACTCTCCCTTATACTAACAATAAGGGAATTCTGTCCTATTCTTCAGGTGGTGTTCTTTAGTCTAATATCCTCTATATTTTTCCTTCTCTTATGATCAAGTACAAGCTTTTGTCTAAGATTTGTTCCCCTGTCTTTTGCCTTTGTTTCTTCCTTTCCCCTTTCTCAGCTGCTGCTAGATGTGAGTTCTTATCTTGCATCTACACCTCTGGGAGCCAGTGTATTATTATGACTCCTCTAAGGAGCAGTAGACATCCAGGTTCAAATTCTAGATCTGCTGCTTGCCCAAAGGAGAAGAGGCAGATTTCTTGACTCTCTCAGTGTCAGAGTTATTTTGCAGACCAATATATGTATGATAAATAAAATTTTCTCTCCTAATTTCATTACAAATATGGTTGCATGACATCTAAAAATATGTTTGTTTTTATGGAAAATACTGTAGTAAGTGCTGTTTGGCTCTAGCATATAGCTTTTGAAAATTTTTCTTCCTGAGGTCACCAATTTCCTCTTAATTTTAAAATTATATCATTCGATAGCATGTGACTCATCCTTACTTAAAATTCTGTCTTCTCTTGACTTCTGTGATACCATCCTGTTTTAGTTTTTATTTTCAACCCTAACAGATTCTTGTCAGTCTTCTTGTCCTCTTATCCCAGGCTTCTATTCTTACTTTATGTCTCTAAGTCTCAGTGTTATTGCGGTTGTCTTTCTGAATGTGTGTTGTTTTTTGTTTTTTTTTTTCATCTACAGAAGCCCCCTTCCATAGAATGATATATCTATCCCAGATTTCCTGCTTGACTTTCAGCTGCATAAAAGTATCTACAGATCCTCTCTATTTGTAGGTACCCTCAGATACCTCATATTAAATATGTCAGAACTAAATTGTGTATATCCTCCTGAATCATCTCTCCTGGGTTTCCTATGTCTTAATGGTTCCACCAACCATACAGTGTGAGAATAATCCTAGACTCTTCCTTTTTACCTTCCCTCTGCATTAGTTAGGGTTCCCAAGTGAAACAAAACCAATAAGATATATAATAGAGAGATTTATTTTAAGGAATTGGCTTACATGACTGTGGAGTCTTGGCAAGTCCAAAATCTGCAGGGTAGGCTGGCAGACTGGAGATCCAGGGAAGAGTTGCAGTTCACGTCCAAGTTGGCTGGCAGAGTTCCCTCTTCTTCTGGGGAGATCAGTCTTTTTTCTATGAAGGCCAACTGAGTGAATGAGGCTCACCCACATTATGGAGAATAATCTGCTTCACTCAAAGTCTATTGATTTAAATTTAATCTTACCTAAACAATGCCTTCTCAGAAACATCTAGAATAATGCTTAACCAAATTTCTGAGTACTGTACCTAGCCAAGCTGACACATAAAATTACCTATCACACTCCTCATTAAAAAATTGATTACCATTTCCTACCTATTCATATCTATCAATTTTGTCCACTGTCTTCATCCCCCCCCACAGTCCCTAAAGACCAGGCTCTTATCCCCTGCCTTCATTATTGCAATATTCTCTTAAGTATCTAACTTCAACATTTCCCTCCTGTATCATTCTCCACACTAAGTGGAATGACTATTTTGATTACATTAATGTCATGTTTAAAACTTTCAAATAAAACTCCCCTTTGCTTTCTGGAGAGTCCAACATCCCTGGCATGATATATAAGTTCCTCATGACCTGATTTGTAAATTGTTTTCATCCTTTCCTTTCACCATTCTTCCATATACCCCAAGCTCCAAATATATTAATTTATTTGTAGTTCAACGTACTGACTGATTTATGCATCCATACATTTGCAAATGCTATTCTATTTAGACTATGTCCCTAGTCTTTCTTTGATTCTTTCTTTTCTTTATTTATGATTCTTTCTTGGCTTTATTTATGCCTTAAGACTCAGCTCAGCCACCACCTTCTGCAAGAAGCCTTCTGTGGTGTCACAGGAATTAGGTAGCTGTCCATTGAATTACAGGAGCAGCTTATATTCTATTATTAGCTGAGTTAATACATGGAAAATGCTTAGACTCTGGAATACAGCAAGTACTTCTTTCTATTACCTGCTATTATTATTAATAATAGTATTTACAGCACTTACATCAAATTGTAATTACTGTGTGATTTGTCCATTGCTCTAAAATTTACCTTAAAGGTTGATAAATTTTTCATACCCTTGTAAGTTCCCAGCTTCTAGCACAGGGCGTGACACATAGTAGGTAATAAATATGTGTCACTGAATGAAAGAAGTCTTCATTACTTCAGTATTACAGACATGATGTTTCTAAAAAAAAAAAAAATTCCTTTGTACAAAAAAATTCAGATCCAATGCCAAATGCCAGATGTCTGAGACTTCAAAAAGAATAGGTGAATTTTTCAATGTAATTTTACTAAAAGCCTTCATAAAATTAAAACAGAATTCATCACATATTATGGACATTTTGACATTATCTTTTGCCAGTCATATATCTATAGAATATGTGAAGTATTACTAAGAATACTTGAGGAAATGGCTATGGAATAAAATGTCACTAAAATTATCCCAGTCTTTTTTCTCAACTTTCTAGGTAATTTGCAGATCACTTTATTCAAAACCTTACAATGCACATTGTTATTTTCTTTCCATATAATTGCACCGCATTTTAACTTTATAGAAATCTTCTTGTCTTTTATAATTTATCAATCTTTTCTTTTCCATTCCTGTCTCCTTAAAAAAAGTCTTATAACGAGTTCAAGTCAACTTTGACCCATGTTAATGGCTTAAGAAGACAGTGAGTGATAGGTGGAATGTAGCTACCAACTTCTAGTTTTTTTATATTAAAATAAATGGGAATATCATTTAAATATGGAAGTACATTTATAATCTGATGATTATAAAATTCAACTTTCTTTACAAGTTATTTTAAAACAGGTTATTAAAAGTTATATAGAGGAAAAATGCATTTATGTCCTTTTTAAAATTCCCAATCTGGCTTATATATTTTGTTTGTCTATTTTCGTATTTTGAGAGTTCTTTATATGTTCTTAATATATGTTCTAGTATGTTTTCATATATATGATTTGCAAATATTTTCTCAAATATTTTCTCTCAACAATTCACAGGTACTACTACTCCACAAAGGAAAGGCATTTATTTTTAATAATGATGAAGGATCAATCCAACAGAAATATATAACTGTCTTAAACTTTTTGCAGTTAATGAATAGTCTGAAAATATATAAAGAAAGAACTGACCTTAGAACAAGGAAAAACAGACTAATTCAAAATCATATTGAAAATTTTAAAATTTCAGTCTTTACAACTATTAAAACAAAAAGTTACGGAATCAATAGAAATATATCAGAATAGAACAGAAGGAATAGCAAACGTGGGCTTATTTAAATCTACAAATCTGTTTCTAATAAAGAATGTACTTTACTTTCAAAGGCACATAGAATATATACAAAAATTTAATATATGCTGGATCATAAAACTAGTTTCAAGAAATATCAAAGTATTTAAATCATGCATACATACATACTTATTTAGAAAATAATGATCATGTTAGAAATCATTTTTTAAACAAAGCTTTAAAAAGTAACATGTGTTTAGATATCAAGGAACACAATTCCAAATAATACACAAAACTAACAAGAAATCACAGAGGTTACAAAATATTTTGAACTAGGAGAGTTAAGATGGTAGAGGAGTAGGGGTACTCTAGGCTTGCCTCATCCCTCAAACTTAGCTAAATGTATATGAAATCATTCTGAACACTCAACAAATTGATCTGAGGACTGAGAGAGCAAAACTGACAACTAGAGGTATAAATAATGGCCACATCATGAAAGGTAGGAGCTGCAGAGAGTTGATCTAAGGGAGAAAAGAACTGTGGCTGAGATGGGGAGAGAACCCTGATCACAGAGACAGGAGTGAGAGAGAAACAGGGAGAGAGTGAAAGTGCAGGCAGGGTATTACATAGAAAAAACTCTTCCCCAAAACTATTGACTGGGAAAAGGAAAAGGTCTGAGTACCACAAGTTATTATAAGCAGCAGAGCTCAAAGTCCGAAATTTTATAAGTATGCACCATCATCGGGGTCAGTGCCTAGAGGGCTTAGTGCATACTTCTGCTTGGAGTGCATTTGAGAGCAGTGGCATTGCTTCTACAGGGGCAAAAAGAACCAGGAGCACCAATCTACTGCCCTGTTCCCTAGTATAGAAACAAAGATACCATCTGAGGGCAGCAAACCTTGGTGTTGGCTTTGTGCTTCACTTTACCATAAACTCCAAACCATTCTGCAGTTGTGCGACTGCTTTTCTGGGGTGGGGGGACAAACTGGCACAAGGCAAAAGTGTGTTGAGACCCCCACCAGAGGATCAGCACAGGTCCACAGTGCATGGGTCCCTAAAATTTGGAATGTGGAGTTTTGAAACCCAGCCACACACATGACATAAAACACAGGAGTACTATGCCATCTGGCAGGCAGACAGCTCAGATGCAGGCAGGGTGAAGGCAGGGTGAAGGCAGAAGCCAGGGACAAGAAGAGGTGATAGTTTGCTTTTCTCTGAGGGCTTCCTGAAGAGTGGCTGGTACAAATTCCCCTCTTTGAGAATGAGAGAGCCAGGCAACACCCATTATAACTGACTGACTTCAGTGAGCAAAACAGTGCCACCCAATGGAGGCTGGAGTCTGTTTACAACAAGTCCCATCCCCCTGCACCCTGCAGGTTCATCTCCAGAAAAGCAAGTCCACTCGGGAATCAGCAGCAGGTGCCACTACCAGAATACCAACATGTTTTATGCACCAAGTCTACTTATCATAGACTTCTGCAAAGGTTCAGCTCTAGGGGAAATAGGATCTAGCTTCCTTTTTTTTCTCCTTTGGGCCTCTTCTTAATATAGTCATTACTCTCAGAAGCAGGAATACAACAGGCTTTCTTAACAATCACGCACAAAAACACACACACAAAACAAAACAAAACAGTGGCACAGACAAAATGAAAAGGTGGAGGAATTCACTCCAAAAGAAAGAAGACTAAGAAGTCACAGCCAGGGATTTAATCAATACAGATACAATAAGATGTCTAAACCATAATTAAAAAAAATAATCATAAGGATAATAGCTGAGCTTCAGAAAAGCATAGAAGACACTAGAGAATGCCTTATTTCAGAGATAAGAAACTAAAAACTAATCAGGCTAAAATCAAAAATGCTATAACTGAGATGCAGAATTAAATGAATGCAATGACAACAAGGATGGACAAAGCAAAGGAGAAAATCAGTGACATAGAAGATAAAATTATGGAAAATAATGAGGCTGAAAAAAAAAAGGGAAAGAAAGGTACTGGATCACAAATGTAGATTAAGGGAACTCAGTGACTCCTTAAAGCATAATAACATTCCTATTATATGAGTTCTAGAAGAAGAGAATAAAGGAGAGGTTTATTTGAGCAAATCCTAGCTGAAAACTTCCCTAATCTACAGAAGGAAACAGACATTGGAATCCAAAAAGCACAGAGAACTCACATTAAATTTAACAAAAGCCAACTATCATTAAAGTTATCATAGTCAAATTCACAAAATACACAGACAAGGAAAGAACCTGAAAACAGCAAGAGAAAAAAATCCTTAACCTACAAGGTTAGTCAAATCCGATTCATAGCAGACCTGTCCAGAGGCCAGAAGAGAGTGGCATGATGTACTCAATGTGCTGAATGGGAAAAATATGCAGCCAAGAACGCTTTATGCAACAAGGCTGTCATTCAGAATAAAAGGAGAGATAAACAGTTTCCCAGACCAAAAAAAAAAAAAAAAAAAAAAAAAGAACTAAGAGAGTTCATGACCACTAAACCAGCCCTTCAGGAAGTATTAAAGGGGACTCTGTATGGGGGGGGGGCGGGGGGAGAGAGACCAAAAGTAACAAAAACTACAAAGGACTAGAGAATATCCCCAGAAACAGCAACTTTACAGGTAAGACAATAGCACTAAATTCCTATCTTTCAATACTCATTCTGAATGTAAATGGACTAAATGTTCAAATCAAAGACATAAGGTATCAGAATGGATTATAAAAACTGAGACCCAACAATATGCTACCTAGAAGAGACTCATTTTAGACCTACAGATATCTGCAGATTGAAACTGAGGGGATGGAGAACCATCTATCATGCTAATGGATGTCAAGAGAAAGTCAGAGTAGCCATACTTATATCACACAAAGGTTTTAAACCAAAAACTGTATAGCAAGAGAAGAAGAAGAGCATTATATCATAATTAAGGGGTCTATCCAACAAGAAGATCTGACAATTATAAATATTTATGCCTCCAACTTGAGAGAACCCAAAGATATAAATAAATTAATAACAAACATAAAGAAACTCATTGGAGATGCCTGGGTTGTTCAGTCAGTTAAGCCTCCAAATCTTGATTTCAGCTCAGGTAATGACTGCATGGTTCATGAGACTGAGCCCTTCGTCAGATTCCTTGCTGACAGCAGAGACTACTTGGGATTCTCTCTCGCTCTTACTCTCTCTCTCTCATTCTCTCTCAAAATAAATAAAATAAATTTAAAAAAAATAAGCTTACTGTTAATAATACCATAATAGTAGGGGACTTTAACACCACACTTACAACAATGGACAGATTATCTAAGCAGAAAAATCAACAAGGAAACAATGGCTATAAATGACACACTGGACTAAATGGACTTAACAGATATATTCAGATCGTTTCATCCTAAAGCAGTAAAATACACATTCTTTTCAAATGCACATGGAACATTCCCCAGAATAGATCACATACTGGTCACAAACCAGCCCTCAACAGGTACAAAAGACAGTGGTCATCCCATGCATATTTTCAGTTCACAATACTATGAAACTTGAAGTCATCCAAAAAAAAAAAAAAGGAAAGAACACAAACACATGGAGATTAAAGAACATCCTACCAAAGAATAAATGGATTAACAAGTAAATTAAAGAAGAAATTTAAAAATACATGAAAGCATATGAAAATGAAAACATGACAGTCCAAAACCTTTGGAATGCAGCAAAGGCTGTCTTAAGAGGGAAGTATATTGCAATCCAGGCTTAGCTCAAAAAGGAAGAAAAGTCTCAAATACACAACTCAATTTTCCACTTTAAGGAGCTGGAAAAGGAACAGCTGAAGAAATGGATAAATTCTTAGAACCATACAAACACCCAAAACTGAAAGAAGAAGAAATAGAAAATGTGAAAAGACCCATAACCAGCAAATAAATGGAATCAATAATAAAATATTTACCAAAAAACAAAAGTCCGGGGTCAGATGGCTCCCCATGGGAATTCTACCAAGTATATAAAGAGTTAATACTTATTCTCAAACTGTTCCAAAAAATAGAAATAGAAGGAAAACTTCCAAACTCATTCCATAAGGCCAATAGTACCTTGATTCCAAAACCAAAGACTACACTAAAAAGAATTACAGGCCAATATCCTGGATGAAAAAATTCTGATGCAAAAATTCTCAACAAAATGCTAGCAAATCAAATCCAAAAGTACATTAAGAATTATTCACCATAATCAAGTGGGATTTATTCCTGGGCTGCACGACTGGTTCAATATTCACAAAACTATCAATGTGATATACCACTTTAATAAAAGAAAGGACAAGAACCATATGATCTTCTCAATAGATGCAGAAAAACTCTTTGACAAAATACAGCATCCATTCCTGATAAAAACCCTCAACAAAATAGGGATAGATGGAACATACCTCAATATCATAAAAGCCATATACCAAAGACCCACAGCTAATATCATCCTCAGTGGGGGAAAACTGAGAGCTTTTCTTCCACAGTCAGGAACATGACAAGGATCTCCATTGTCACCATTACTATTTAACATCGTACTGGAAGTCTTAGTTTCAGTGATCAGAAAACAGAAAGAAATAAAAACCATCCAAATCAGGGTTGCGGCAAGATGGCGGCTTAGGAGGACGCTGGGCTCACCGCACGTCCTGCTGATCACTTAGATTCCATCTACACCTGCCTAAATAACCCAGAAAACCGCCAGAGGATTAGCAGAACAGAGTCGCCGGAGCCAAACGCAGACAAGAGGCCCACGGAAGAGGGTAGGAAGGGCGGCGAGGCGGTGCGCGCTCCACGGACTGGCGGGAGGGAGCCGGGGCGGAGGGGCGGCTCGCCGGCCAAGCAGAGCCCCCGAGTCTGGCTTGCAAAAGCGGAGGGGCCTGACGGACTGTGTTCCGACAACAAGCGCGACTTAGCGTCTGGGAGGTCATAAGGTAACAGCTCTGCTCAGAAAGCGGGAAGGCTGGAGGACGAAGGGTGGGAGAGCTGCTGAGCCCCCTGACAACAGAGCTTAGTTTGGTGGGGAACAAAGGCGCTCGCCAGCGCCATTTCCCCCGCCCATCCCCCAGCCGAAATCCCAAAGGGAACCGGTTCCTGCCAGGGAACTTGCTCCCTCCGCGCAAACACCCAACTCTGCGCTTCGGCAGAGCCAAACCTCCGGCAGCAGATCTGACTCCCTCACGCTGCCACAGGGCCCCTCCTGAAGTGGATCACCTAAGGAGAAGCGATCTAAGCCTGCCCCTCCTGCCCCCGAGCACCTTGCCTACCCACCCCAGCTAATACACCAGATCCCCAGCATCACAAGCCTGGCAGGGTGCAAGTAGCCCAGACGAGCCACACCACCCCACAGTGAATCCCGCCCCTAGGAGAGGGGAAGAGAAGGCACACACCAGTCTGACTGTGGCCCCAGCGGTGGGCTGGGGGCAGACATCAGGTCTGACTGCGGCCCCGCCCACCAACTCCAGTTATACACCACAGCACAGGGGAAGTGCCCTGCAGGTCCTCACCACACCAGGGACTATCCAAAATGACCAAGCGGAAGAATTCCCCTCAGAAGAATCTCCAGAAAATAACAACAGCTAATGAGCTGATCAAAAAGGATTTAAACAATATAACAGAAAGTGAATTTAGAATAATAGTCATAAAATTAATCGCTGGGCTTGAAAACAGTATACAGGACAGCAGAGAATCTCTTGCTACAGAGATCAAGGGACTAAGGAACAGTCACGAGGAGCTGAAAACCGCTTTAAATGAAATGCAAAACAAAATGGAAATGACCACGGCTCGGATGGAAGAGGCAGAGGAGAGAATAGGTGAACTAGAAGATAAAATTATGGAAAAAGAGGAAGCTGAGAAAAAGAGAGATAAAAAAATCCGGGAGTATGAGGGGAAAATTAGAGAACTAAGTGATACACTAAAAAGAAATAATATACACATAATTGGTATCCCAGAGGAGGAAGAGAGAGGAAAAGGTGCTGAAGGGGTACTTGAAGAAATAATAGCTGAGAACTTCCCTAAACTGGGGAAGGAAAAAAGCATTGAAATCCAAGAGGCACAGAGAACTCCCTTCAGACGTAACTTGAACCGATCTTCTGCACGACATATCATAGTGAAACTGGCAAAATACAAGGATAAAGAGAAAATTCTGAGAGCAGCAAGGGGTAAACATGCCCTCACATATAAAGGGAGACCTATAAGACTCGTGACTGATCTCTCTTTTGAAACTTGGCAGGCCAGAAAGAATTGGCACGAGATTTTCAGTGTGCTAGACAGAAAAAATATGCAGCCGAGAATCCTTTATCCAGCAAGTCTGTCATTTAGAATAGAAGGAGAGATAAAGGTCTTCCCAAACAAACAAAAACTGAAGGAATTTGTCACCACTAAACCAGCCCTACAAGAGATCCTAAGGGGGACCCTGTGAGACAAAGTACCAGAGACATCGCTACAAGCATAAAAAATACAGACATCACAATGACTCTAAACCCGTATCTTTCTATAATAACACTGAATGTAAATGGATTAAATGCGCCAACCAAAAGACATAGGGTATCAGAATGGATAAAAAAACAAGACCCATCTATTTGCTGTCTACAAGAGACTCATTTTAGACCTGAGGACACCTTTAGATTGAGAGTGAGGGGATGGAGAACTATTTATCATGCGACTGGAAGCCAAAAGAAAGCTGGAGTAGCCATACTTATATCAGACAAACTAGACTTTAAATTCAAGGCTGTAACAAGAGATGAAGAAGGACATTATATAGTAGTTACAGGGTCTATCCATCAGGAAGAGCTAACAATTATAAATGTCTATGTGCCGAATACCGGAGCCCCCAAATATATAAAACAATTACTCATAAACATAAGCAACCTTATTGATAAGAATGTGGTCATTGCAGGGGACTTTAATACACCACTTACAGAAATGGATAGATCATCTAGACACACGGTCAATAAAGAAACAAGGACCCTGAATGAGACATTGGATCAGATGGACTTGACAGATATATTTAGAACTCTGCATCCCAAAGCAACAGAATATACTTTCTTCTCGAGCGCACATGGAACATTCTCCAAGATAGATCATATACTGGGTCACAAAACAGCCCTTCATAAGTTTACAAGAATTGAAATTATACCATGCTTACTTTCAGACCACAATGCTATGAAGCTTGAAATCAACCACAGAAAAAAGTCTGGAAAACCTCCAAAAGCATGGAGGTTAAAGTACACCCTACTAACGAATGAGTGGGTCAACCAGGCAATTAGAGAAGAAATTAAAAAATATATGGAAACAAACGAAAATGAAAATACAACAATCCAAACGCTTTGGGACGCAGCAAAGGCAGTCCTGAGAGGAAAATACATTGCAATCCAGGCCTATCTCAAGAAACAAGAAAAATCCCAAATACAAAATCTAACAGCACACCTAAAGGAACTAGAAGCAGAACAGCAAAGGCAGCCTAAGCCCAGCAGAAGAAGAGAAATAATAAAGATCAGAGCAGAAATAAACAATATAAAAACTAAAAAAACTGTAGAGCAGATCAACGAAACCAAGAGTTGGTTTTTTGAAAAAATAAACAAAATTGACAAACCTCTAGCCAGGCTTCTCAAAAAGAAAAGGGAGATGACCCAAATAGATAAAATCATGAATGAAAATGGAATGATTACAACCAATCCCTCAGAGATACAAACAATTATCAGGGAATACTATGAAAACTTATATGCCAACAAACTGGACAACCTGGAAGAAATGGACAAATTCCTGAACACCCACACTCTTCCAAAACTCAATCAGGAGGAAATAGAAAGCTTGAACAGACCCATAACCAGCGAAGAAATTGAATCGGTTATCAAAAATCTCCCAACAAATAAGAGTCCAGGACCAGATGGCTTCCCAGGGGAGTTCTACCAGACATTTAAAGCAGAGATAATACCTATCCTTCTCAAGCTATTCCAAGAAATAGAAAGGGAAGGAAAACTTCTAGACTCATTCTATGAAGCCAGTATTACTTTGATTCCTAAACCAGACAGAGACCCAGTAAAAAAAGAGAACTACAGGCCAATATCCCTGATGAATATGGATGCAAAAATTCTCAATAAGATACTAGCAAATCGAATTCAACGGCATATAAAAAGAATTATTCACCATGATCAAGTGGGATTCATTCCTGGGATGCAGGGCTGGTTCAACATTCGCAAATCAATCAACGTGATACATCACATTAACAAAAAAAGAGAGAAGAACCATATGATCCTGTCAATCGATGCAGAAAAGGCCTTCGACAAAATCCAGCACCCTTTCTTAATAAAAACCCTTGAGAAAGTCGGGATAGAAGGAACATACTTACAGATCATAAAAGCCATTTATGAAAAGCCCACAGCTAACATCATCCTCAACGGGGAAAAACTGAGAGCTTTTTCCCTGAGATCAGGAACACGACAAGGATGCCCACTCTCACCGCTGCTGTTTAACATAGTGCTGGAAGTTCTAGCATCAGCAATCAGACAACAAAAGGAAATCAAAGGCATCAAAAATGGCAAAGATGAAGTCAAGCTTTCGCTTTTTGCAGATGACATGATATTATACATGGAAAATCCGATAGACTCCACCAAAAGTCTGCTAGAACTGATACAGGAATTCAGCAAAGTTGCAGGATACAAAATCAATGTACAGAAATCAGTTGCATTCTTATACACTAACAATGAAGCAACAGAAAGACAAATAAAGAAACTGATCCCATTCACAATTGCACCAAGAAGCATAAAATACCTAGGAATAAATCTAACCAAAGATGTAAAGGATCTGTATGCTGAAAACTATAGAAAGCTTCTGAAGGTAATTGAAGAAGATTTAAATAAATGGAAAGACATTCCCTGCTCATGGATTGGAAAAATAAATATTGTCAAAATGTCAATACTACCCAAAGCTATCTACACATTCAATGCAATCCCAATCAAAATTGCACCAGCATTCTTCTCGAAACTAGAACAAGCAATCCTAAAATTCATATGGAACCACAAAAGGCCCCGAATAGCCAAAGGAATTTTGAAGAAGAAGACCAAAGCAGGAGGCATCACAATCCCAGACTTTAGCCTCTACTACAAAGCTGTCATCATCAAGACAGCATGGTATTGGCACCAAAACAGACACATAGACCAATGAAATAGAATAGAAACCCCAGAACTAGACCCACAAACGTATGGCCAACTCATCTTTGACAAAGCAGGAAAGAACATCCAATGGAAAAAAGACAGCCTCTTTAACAAATGGTGCTGGGAGAACTGGACAGCAACATGCAGAAGGTTGAAACTAGACCACTTTCTCACACCATTCACAAAAATAAACTCAAAATGGATAAAGGACCTAAATGTGAGACAGGAAACCATCAAAACCTTAGAGGAGAAAGCAGGAAAAGACCTCTCTGACCTCAGCCGTAGCAATCTCTTACTCGACACATCCCCAAAGGCAAGGGAATTAAAAGCAAAAGTGAATTACTGGGACCTCATGAAGATAAAAAGCTTCTGCACAGCAAAGGAAACAACCAACAAAACTAAAAGGCAACCAACGGAATGGGAAAAGATATTCGCAAATGACATATCGGACAAAGGGCTAGTATCCAAAATCTATAAAGAGCTCACCAAACTCCACACCCAAAAAACAAATAACCCAGTGAAGAAATGGGCAGAAAACATGAATAGACACTTCTCTAAAGAAGACATCCGGATGGCCAACAGGCACATGAAAAGATGTTCAGCGTCGCTCCTTATCAGGGAAATACAAATCAAAACCACACTCAGGTATCACCTCACGCCAGTCAGAGTGGCCAAAATGAACAAATCAGGAGACTATAGATGCTGGAGAGGATGTGGAGAAACGGGAACCCTCTTGCACTGTTGGTGGGAATGCAAATTGGTGCAGCCGCTCTGGAAAGCAGTGTGGAGGTTCCTCAGAAAATTAAAAATAGACCTACCCTATGACCCAGCAATAGCACTGCTAGGAATTTATCCAAGGGATACAGGAGTACTGATGCATAGGGCCACTTGTACCCCAATGTTCATAGCAGCACTCTCAACAATAGCCAAATTATGGAAAGAGCCTAAATGTCCATCCACTGATGAATGGATAAAGAAATTGTGGTTTATATACACAATGGAATATTACGTGGCAATGAGAAAAAATGAAATATGGCCTTTTGTAGCAACGTGGATGGAACTGGAGAGTGTGATGCTAAGTGAAATAAGCCATACAGAGAAAGACAGATACCATATGGTTTCACTCTTATGTGGATCCTGAGAATCTTAACAGGATCCCATGAGGGAGGGGAAGGAAAAAAAAAAAGAGGTTAGAATGGGAGAGAGCCAAAGCATAAGAGACTGTTAAAAACTGAGAACAAACTGAGGGTTGATGGGGGGTGGGAGGGAGGAGAGGGTGGGTGATGGGTATTGAGGAGGGCACCTTTTGGGATGAGCACTGGGTGTTGTATGGAAACCAATTTGTCAATAAATTTCAAAATAAATAAATAAATAAAATAAAATAATCAAAAAAAAAAAAACCATCCAAATCATCAAGGAACAAGTCAACTTTGACTAGTTGCAGATGACATGATACTCTATGTATAAAACCCAAAAGCATTCACCAAAAATTGCCAGAACTAATACATGAACTCAGCAAAGTCGCAGTATATAAATCAATGTACAGAAATCTGCTGCATTTCTATACAGCAAGAAAGAAGCAGGAGAAAAAGAAATCAAGGAATTGATCCCATTTACAATTGCACCAAAAAACTATAAGATACCTAGGAATAAGCCTAACCAAAGAGGTACAATGTCTGTTCTCTCAAAACTACAGAACACTAGGGGTGCCTGGGTGGCGCAGTCGGTTAAGCGTCCGACTTCAGCCAGGTCACGATCTCGCGGTCCAGGAGTTCGAACCCCGCGTCGGGCTCTGGGCTGATGGCTCAGAGCCTGGAGCCTGTTTCCGATTCTGTGTCTCCCTCTCTCTCTGCCCCTCCCCCGTTCATGCTCTGTCTCTCTCTGTCCCAAAAATAAATAAACGTTGAAAAAAAATTAAAAAAAAAACAAACAAACAAACTACAGAACACTGATGAAAGAAATTGAAGAGAACACACACACACACAAAAGGAGAAAAATTCCATGCTCATGCATGGAAGAACAAATATTGTTAAAATGTCTATACTACCCAAAGCAATCTACACATTTAATGCAATCCCTTTCAAAATGCCACCAGCAGTTGTCTCAGTTCTATAAGAAACAAGCCTAGAATCTGCATGGAACCAAAAAGACCCCAAATAGCCAAAGCAATCTTGGGGGAAATAAAGCAAAGCCAGAGGCATCACAATTCCAGACTTCCAGTTATATTACAAACCTCTAATCCTCAGAACAGTATAGTGCTGGCACAAAAACAGACACATAAATCCAAGTTACAGAATAGAAAACCCAGAAATGGGCCCACAATTATAAGGTCAACTAATTCTTGAAAAAGTAGGAGAAAGAATATCCAAAGGAAAAAAGACAATCTTTTCAACAAATGGTATTGGGAGAACTGGATGGCAGCATGCAGAAGAATGAAAATGACCATTTTCTTCCATAATACACAAAATTAAATTCAAAATGGATAAAAGACCTAAATGAGAAGCAGGAAACAATCAAAATCATAGAGGAGAACACAGCCGTAACAACTTCTTATTAGATTAAAAACAAACTTTTGGGACTTCATCAAAATAAAAAGCTTCTGCACTGCAAAGGAAACAATCAACAAAACTAAAAGGCAACCTGTGAAATGGGAGAAAATATTTGCAAATGACATAGCTGATAAAGGTTTGGTATCCACAATCTATAAGAACTTACTAAACTCAACACCGAAAAAAATAAATAGTATAGTTAAGAAATGGGCACAAGATATGACGACATTTTTCCAAGAAGATATCTCCAGAAGGCTAACAGACACATGAAAGGATTCTCAACATCACTCATCATCACGGAAATGCAAATAAAACTACAATACCACTTCACGATTGTCAGAATGGCTAAAATTAACAACAGGAAACAAGATGTTGGTGAAGATACAGAGAAAAGGGAACTCTGTTACATTTGTGGTAGGAATACAAATTGATGCAGCCTCTCTGGAAAACAGTAGGGAGGTTCCTCAAAAACTTAAAAATAGAACTACCCTAAGATCCAGTGATTGCAGTACTAGGTATTTACCCAAAGGATACAAAAATATATTTGAAGGGGTACATACATCCCAATGTTTATAGCATCATTTTCAACAACAGCCAAACTATGGAGAGAGACCAAATGTCCATTGACTGATGAGTGGATAAAGAATAGGTGGCATATTTTATGCTGGGGTGCCTGGGTGACTCAGTAGGTTAGGCGTCCAACTCTTGATTTTGGCTCAGGTCATAATCTATAGTTCGTGAGATCAAGCCCAGTGTTGGGCTCTGTGCTGACAGTGCAGAGCCTGCTTGGGATTCTCTCTCTCACCCTCTCTCTCTCTACCTCTCTATCTCTCTGCCAACTCTCTCTCTGAGACCACTCATGCTCTATCTCTAAAAATAATAAACTGAAAAAAAAAGAAAAGGTGGTCTATATAAACAATGAAGTATTACTCAGCAATTAAAAAGAATGAAATCTTGCCATTTACAACAATGTGGATGGAGTTAGAGTGTATTATGCTGAGAAAAATAAGTTAGAGAAAGACAAATACCATATGATTTCACTCATATGTGGAATTTAGGAAACAAAACAGATGAATATATGGGAAGGAAAAGAAGAGAGAGAGAAAGGGAAATAAAAATTAAGAGACTCTCTTTTTCTAAATTTTTTTTAACGTTTATTTATTTTTGAGACAGAGAGAGAGAGAGCACAAATGGGAGAGGGTCAGAGAGAGGGAGACACAGAATCTGAAACAGGCTCCAGGCTCTGAGCTGTCAGCACAGAGCCCAACGTGGGGCTCGAATTCACGGACCATGAGATCATGACCTGAGCTGAAGTTGGACGCTTAACTGACTGAGCCACCCAGGTGCCCCAAGAGACTCTAAGTGATAGAGAATAAACTGAGGGTTGACCCAGAGGGAGGTGGGTAGGGATGGGCTAAATGGGCCACGGGTATTAAGGAGTGCACTTGTTATGATGAGTACTGGATGTTATATGTAAGTGATAAATCACTAAATTCTATGCCTGAAACCAATATTATACTATATGTTAATGAACTAGAATATAATAAAAATTTGGAAAAACAAAATAACAACAAAAAAACAAAAGTATGTGTGGAAGCATAAAAATATATTTTAAACTGAATTAATAATATTGCATATCAAACTTTGGTATGAACCTATAGATAAGCTTAGAGAAATATTTGTAACCTTAAATGAATATGTTATCGAAAATAATCTATCACAATATCAATTTCAAGAAGTTAGCAAACAAGAGCAAATTAGGCCCACAGAATGTACAAGAAAAGAAATAGCAAAAGTAAGATCATAGGTTAATGACAAAGGAAATATGTCAACATGAGAATAAAACTTAAATAGCAAAACTTTGTTTATTTGGCAAGATTAATAACACCCAGAAATATTGATCAAGGGCAAAAAAGAGAGAAATCACAATCAATATCAAGAATGAAACATTACAACACCCAGTGCTCATCCCAAAAGATGCCCTCTTCAATACCCATCACCTCCCCTCCCCTCCCTTCCATCCCCCATCAACCCTCAGTTTGTTCTCAGTTTTTAAGAGTCTCTTATGCTTTGGCTCTCTCCCACTCTAACCTCTTTTTTTTTTTCCCTTCCCCTCCCCCATGGGTTTCTGTTAAGTTTCTCAGGATCCACATAAGAGTGAAAACATATGGTATCTGTCTTTCTCTGTATGGCTTATTTCACTTAGCATCACACTCTCCATTAAACATAGAAACATTAAGAAGATACAAATAAGGTATTATGACCAATCATATGCCAATAAATTTGAAAACTTACCACAAATGACTGAAAAATAAGTAATGTGAATAGTAATATAGATATTAATAAAGTGAATTCATAAAGAAAAGCCAACTTACAAAGAAAACCTTAGGACCAGATTGCTTCACTGGTAGTTTTCAAATATGTAGAAAGAAACATGCCTATTGAAACAAACTCTGCCAAAGAATAGAAAAGTAAGAAATACCTTCAAAGCCATTCTATGAGAGCAGCATGACTCTGAAACCAAACCTGGAAAAAAATGAGAGAGAAAATTACAGGTCAATTTCTTTTGTGAAAATAATCCCAAAATATTAAACATAATAATAGAAAAAAAGCTAGTAAAAATTTAAAAGTTAATACATCTGGACAATGCTTTATTTCAAGAGTGCGAGATTAGTTTTATACTAAAAAATAAATAAATGAGCTAAAGAATAAATGAGAAAATTTATAAAATCATCTTCATTGCACAAAATTTGTTATAATTCTTCACCTGATCAAGATAAAAACAGCAAACTGAAAATGTGAGAATTCCTTAATCTAGAAAATATTTGTAGCACATACACACACAGGTGAAATATGCATACTCAGAATATATATACACTCCTAAAAATTATAGGGAATGTAATAACAGAATATGGACAAAAAAGTTCTTGAATAGACACATAAAGACTGTGTCCTACTGTCCAATAAACATGAAAAGGGGCTCAACCTCATTAGCCACCAGAGAATGC